>NC_060139.1:378246009-378548259 GCF_021461385.2 Schistocerca piceifrons
TGACTTTTAATTTTATACTTAATTGTGGCTCAATAGCTGCTCTCTATACGCAGACGCGTTAAGGTGACGTGGCGCTACTAGCAGTGAACTGTGGTAAGTCCCGGCACGCCCGCTCGCCTTTGTATCTCACACACGATACAGCGCTTGTTTTGATTCAGTGTGGGCATCGAACACCTTATCGGCCATCCACACGTGCTCACGACAGTATCACAAGAACAGCTTCTGCCGTTTCCCAGATGCACGTTCCCAGGTGCCGAACCGTAACAGTCAGCCCTTTGTCAAAATCGCTCGTAGTAGTGATGAACGGACTTGGACAGTGTAGACAGAGAGGTGAGCTGCATCGAACTTCACACTCACGATCACATAAACAACAACTCGCCTGACGGATTTAGACATAAATTATTTAAAAGTGTTTGCACAAAAAGGAAGGTCACTGTATTGGCTTACCGGTTGTTTACAGCAGCCTGGGGGTGAGATCACGTGGCTGTTTTGCTGGCCGCGCTGTTGTGTGGACAGAGACGCAGGCGCCGCAACGCGCTTCCGGTCAGCAGAGCAGCGCCGCGCGCTGTTTGCATTGCTGATCACGCCGCATTAGCAACTCGCTGCCGCCACGGCAAAGCCGCAGCGGCGCGTTCTGTTGGCTCGCCCCCCACACCCTGCACCAACAGTCACCGTTCTTTGGTAACTCGCTACCCAGTCCCGTCCTATAGGTTACCGGTTATGCAGTTCGCAAGTTGCGCACTGCTTCCCCCTGACTTCAGTAGCACATGGTTTCCATCGCGGACGTGCCTCGTGGACTACATTACGGATATAGCTTAACGGTGTGCCATTTGCCATTTCAAATGAACATTGCTTCATCGCAACTTTCGCACATTAACCGAATCTGCTCGATTCCGAATAAATTGCGGCCAGCCTTGTGTTAATTTTCTTTCTTAAATTATATATTCCTCATCGGCAGATATTTCTGAACTCATTTGATTACCAAAAAACTACTTTTCTGATAATCCATTGGTATTATTCATATCGATCCATTTCGTAACATCCATTTTGTACCACGAAAATTAGTAGCCACAACTGCCGACTTAAACGGTCTAAAAACGAAGTTACAGTAAATATGATGTTGCTATTCTTTAGTCTTCATGCAAATCAAATTCTTCATTTTTATTTTTTCTAACTTTAGTATTGATAATGAAATCGATATTGTAAAATAACAGGATGCTACCAATTTTCGTGCTGTCAAAATTTGCAAACCTTTGTTGCTAACCACTAGGACTATAAATCTTCACGTAAATAATTGTTTCCAGAAAACATTATATACTTTAAAACTGAAAAATTATTTCAAATACGACATTCATATTAATACCAATTTGGACTAGATCCTGTTGTAGAAGGTACTTTGAAGCTGGTTTCCTAACAGATATACCGATTTTTTTGCACCAAGCGCGTCAGAGTGGATATAGTAGCTATCGAATTTGGTACATGATGTTCTCTGTTCGACTGTCTTCTTTGTTCAGCTCAGGAAAGTTGCATAACATATGTCTGAAAAATATTGTTGCAAACTGTGTGTAGAGAACACAAAAATAAATGAAGAAAATACAGTTAATTAATGTAGAGTAATTACATTTCGTGAATAAATTTATCTAGGTGATACTTTTAAGTGACTACAATTACAAGATCTGAGGTTAATGTAAGTTCGAGATAAGCCATTGCTGACTCATTAATAACCGATGTAACCTCCTGAATCTTGAATAAAAGCACGAAAACGTGCATGCATTGTACAGGTGCCCGATGCCATTTCGTGGGATGAGTTCCACCAATGGTGTCCTTTGTCGCTCAACAGAGAGACGGTTATGCTGTTTTCGGATGATGCCAGGCTTGTCGTCCGATTATGTCCCGTTTATCTTCGATTGGAGGCAGATATGATGATCGAGTAGGCCAAGGAACATGGCGACACTCTGTAGAGCATGATGGGGTATATCAGATACACTACTGGCCATTAAAATTGCTACACCAAGAAGAAATGCAGATGATAAACGGGTATTCATTGGACAAATATATTATACTAGAACTGACATGTGATTACATTTTCACGCAATTTGGATGCATGGATCCTGAGAAATCAGTACCCAGAACAACCAACTCTAGCACCAATAACGGCCTTGATACGCCTGGTCATTGATTCAAACAGAGTTTGGATGGCGTGTACAGGTACAGCTGCCAATGCAGCTTCAACATTATACCACAGTTCAGCAAGAGTAGTGACTGGCGTATTTTGACGAGCCAGTTGCTCGACCACCATTGACCAGATGTTTTCAATTGGTGAGAGATCTGGAGAATGTGCTGGCCAGGGCAGCAGTCGAACATTTTCTGTATCCACAAAGGCCCATACAGGACCTGCAACATGCGTGCAACATGCGTGCGTTATCCTGCTGAAATGTAGGGTTTCGCAGTGATCGAATGAAGGGTAGAGCCACGGGTCGTAACACATCTGAAATGTAACGTCCACTGTTCAAAGTGCTGTCAATGCGAACAAGAGATGACCGAGACGTGTAACCAATGGCACCCCATACTATCACGCCGGGTGATACGCCAGTATGGCGATGACGAATACACGCTTCCAACGTGCGTTCACCGCGATGTCGCCAAACACGGATGCGAGCATCATGATGCTGTAAACAGAACCTAGATTCATCCGAAAAAAATGACGTTGTGCCATTCGTGCACCCAGGTTCGTCGTTGAGTACACCATTGCAGGCGCTCCTGTCTGTGATGCAGCGTCACGGGTAACCGCAGCCATGGTCTCCGAGCTGATAGTCCATGCTGCTCCAAACGTCGTCGAACTGTTCGTGCAGATGGTTGTTGTCTTGCATACGTCCCCATCTGTTGACTTAGGGATCGAGACGTGGCTGCACGATCCGTTACAGCCATGCGGATAAAATGTCTGTTATCTCGACTGCTAGTGATACGAGGCCGTTGGGATCCAGCACAGCGTTCAGTATTACCCTCCTGAACCCACAGATTCCATATTCTGCTAACAGTCATAGGATCTCGACCAACGTTAGCAGCAATGTCGCGATACGATAAACCGCAATCGCGATAGGCTACAATCCGACCTTTATGAAAGTCGGAAACGTGATGGTACGGATTTCTCCTCCTTATACGAGGCATTAACAACAACGTTTCACCAGGCAACGCCGGTAAACTGCTGTTTGTGTATGAGAAATCGGTTGGAAATTTTCCTCATGTCAGCACGTTATAGGTGTCGCCACTGGTGCCAACCTTGTGTGAATGATCTGAAAAGCTAATCATTTGCATATCACAGTATCTTCTTCCTGTCGGTTAAATTTCGCGTCTGTAGCGCGTCATCTTCGTGGTGTATCAATTTTAATGGCCAGTAGTGTATATATGGGAGAGCGTTATCCTGTTGGAGAAAACTCATAGGAATGCTGTCGAACTACCAGACTGACGTACAAAGTCGCAGTCAGGGAGTGTGAGATAACCACGAGAAAGGGCCCACTGTCGTTCAAAATCGCACCCCAGACCATAGCTCCTGCTTTAGTTCCAGTGTGCCTAGCACGCAGACAGGGTGGTTACAAGCCCTCAACTGCCGTCCATCTAACCAACATACGATCATCATCCCAGCACCGAATCAGAACCACCTTCCATCGGGAAACACAACAGACCTCCACCCGGCCCCCAGTGAGCACTCACTTGGCACCACTGAATTCAGTGAAATGACGCTGCAGGCCGCCTGACTAGGAGCTGTCCTTGAAGTAACAGATGTGTAAGTGTTCACTGTATCACTGTGGTGTCAATTGCTGCTCAAATTACAGCTCCACGTGCAGCACGATGCGCCAGAGCCATACGCCGAACTCGATGGTCTTTGAAACTTCCTGGCAGATGAAAACTGTGTGCCGGACCGAGACTCGAACGCGGGACCTTTGCCTTTGGCGGGCAAGTGCTCTACCGACTGAGTTACCCAAGCACGACTCATGCCCCGTCTTGACAGCTTTATTCTTATAATTTCCAGAACCCTGGACGATATCTTCTATTAGGTTATATAGCCACAACGGTGCTAGCTCAGGCACTGAGACCGACTTTGCAAAATAAGTACCTTTTATCTGCAAATATAATGTTTCTGCTGTTACTAATTCCTTTAAACGTTGTTATTACTTTAAAATAGCAAGTACAACGTAGTAATTTGTGATTCGTTGTATATGGACAATAAAGAAGGGAGGCCATTGTGCATTCAATATCGACACGTAAGCCCATTTCGGTATGAAAGAATTCCATCTGAAAAGATCTGCATACTCTGAGAATTTAAGACTTCTGTATGAAACTTCTCCATAGACTGGTTCGCTTTTTCCGATTTTACAGTATTATACGCACCCCATAACTACAGTGCTGGGCGTTAAAATTACAAAACCAGGAAAAATATAAAATTAAAAGAAAGTACTTGATGAGCATATAGTATAGTACAGTGATTCCCAATCTTTAGGAGATCATTTCCCCTGAGTGGAATCAGTTGTTGCCCGGTACCCCTTCCCTTCTCACTTCCCGCCCCCGGATAATCAACATTTGGCTTAGAAACAATTCCTTGAACACTTTGGCCTTTAAAACGATGATAGAAAAATGATATTTCGATTTGTAGGTTTTTTATTAAACCACAAACTAATGGGTCTATGAAACAGTTCCTATTGCATATATCTAAGAAACTTCTTTTTAGAATCATGAAGTGTTATCTGCTGTTCCTTCTCAGAAAAGAGAGCTAACTAACAACATTGAGGCTACATATTTATTACTAAACGCACCTTCTCTGCACCACTCATCTCCATAGCGACACTTGCGTCACCCGTACCAGGTACCCCAATCTCATTTAAAACAACTTACTTACTTATTGTTTGTAAATCACTTGATTGCTGTACTGCCAGAATATGGAAGGCTTCACAATACCAATACTTTGTCTCTCACAACTGCCACTGACAATGATAATAATAATACAGTGTCAGATCTACAGCAGTGTACTAACCATTAGGAGTCATTGCACAGCTACTGTTGTGCTGTGCTGCAATTGGTTCGTTTATCTGTTGCAGAGTCAATACTGAAACAATTTCTGGTCCATTGCGGGAAATCGAGCAAAGTGGTCCAGTGGTTGGCACACTGGACACGCAGCAGTTTGGACGACAGTTCAGATTCACGTCGACCATCTTGATTTAGGCTTTCCATAGCTTCCCTGAATCACTCCAGGGAAGGGTGGGATGGTTCCTCTGAAAGCGCAGAGCTGATTTCCTTCCTCCGACCTTCAAACACTCCTAGCTAATATTTCGGCGCTAATGACCTCGATGTCGACGGGGCATTAAAGACCATAAACCCTAATCATCCTTTCTTCCTCCCTTCCTTCACTGCAGAAACTACACGCAAATCGGAAAACGTATTTTCATGACTTATCTAAGGATATGTGGCTATATGTCTCAATTTTACTGTAATAAATGACATGATTACAATGTATATGTGTAGCGGGTGGACTATGGGGGAAGATGTTCATACATTCGTTTCACAAGCTATAATATCCACTACTTTCTGTCAAACGTTAGTGCTAGTACCTGAACAAAAATTTTATTCTTGGTAACTTTGTAATCAGTAATAGAGTGGTATAAAATAGTGAGAAAGGTAATGATCTTTTATAAATAGTTTAGTTTTGTGATCGAAAAACAAGTGAATCCTTTAGTTTTTACTCCTGGGATAATTTTATTTTATCCTCCAGAGAGTAATTTCCCCCCCCCCCCCCCGCGTTTGGAAATACTGGTATAGCAGAAAGAAAACGTTATAAAATTTGTAACTGGTTTACGTGTATACAAGACGATTTTTTCCAACGTGTACAAACTCTAGGGACCGATCGATAAGAGGATACGGAACAAATGGTTCAAATGACTCTGAGCACTATGGGACTTAACAGCTATGGTCATCAGTCCCCTAGAACTTAAAACTACTTAAACCTAACTAACCGAAGGACATCACACAACACCCAGTCATCACGAGGCAGAGAAAATCCCTGACCCCGCCGGGAAGCGAGAACGCTACCGCACGACCACGAGCTGCGGACGATACGGAACAAAAAAAGGTCTAAACAACTTACGTCCGGAAATGCGTGGTTTCCATGCTAGACCATTTATTCAACCATACATTTTTACAGATAATGCAGTCTAATACGCGTTGTACCATGCAGCCATAGTATGTGCTGAAAATGGTTTCCACCTGCCTCAACGCACGCGTGTACGCGCCTCAGTATGAACTGTCTCGCTCGTTCACATCGGCCATCCTGCATCCCAACAGTGTCAAAGGCAGCATGGACACGTTTCTCCAGTGACTCCACTTCTGGAATGGGCTCCACATACGCGTTACTTTCGAGATGGCTCCACAACCAGAAAGCGCACTGATTGACATCCGATGAACGAGCAGGCCACGCAACTGGACCCTCTCATCCGATCCATCCACCAGGGAAGACATGACAGAGATGCGTCCCGACGTTAACGGTGAAGTGGACTGGAGCAACATCATGTAGCAGCCACATATCCCTTCAAATCATCAATAGGACATCTCCCAGCAAAGGGAGGCAAAGTCACCCGCTAGAAAAGCCGATAGTTCGGGCCTGTTAGGCGACGACGAAGGAATTTTGCTCCCAAAATACGGTCGCCAATTATCTCGACTGACACATTCCGAGTGCACCGACGCTGATGATTCGCTGTCACCATACAATGGGGGTTCTGCAAATAACCCGACAGATAACTGTTATGAAAATTGAAGAACTGCGTAAAGATGGCCTCATCTGTGAAAAGGATGGTTGACCCAAATCCCGGAATCGTGGTTCCGTGGTGAAGAAACCAGAGACAAAACTGCTTGCGAAGTGGAACATCTGTCGCTAGTAAGTCCTCCACACGCTGTAAGTGATAAGTCTAGTAACGATTGTCATGGAGAATGTTCCACATGGTCGTCTTGCTTACCATGTACTGGAGGGTCAGCTGCCTGCTGCTGACACGACGGTCTCCTACCACAGTGTTAATCACATTTTCCTCCAAGTCTGGGGTCCGAACATTTCGGATATGTCCTCATGATTTTCTGTTTCCTGAAACGATCCTGTCTCAGACAAGCGGTGAAACACTGTTGCAAATATTGAATGCTGTGGGTGTTGTCGGCGGGGACCGGTTTCCTGATACAACATTGGTGCCCGCAGCCCATTATCATTTGCTTTTCGTAAGTAAACACCATGTCCGCAAGCTCTCAATTCGAACACGGAACCATTGTGTGCATCACTGTGTGACATACACTGCAAGGTGAGTAAGCAAGAGGAGTCAATCGGACACGGAATTACCTTTTACTATGGCAGTAGAGGGCGCTAGGGCATGACGTATTAGGAACAGTACCACCCTCTAGGAGGAACCCATGCATACTGTAACTGTGGCTGCTTGGTACAGCGCGTATTAGACCGCAGTCTCTGTAACAAAAGTGTGACTGGATAAATGATCTGGTACATCAAAACCATGCATTTCCAGACATAAGTTTATCAGAGCTCTTTTGGTCCGTATCCTCTCTTCGATCAGTCCCTGGATTATGTACAGGGTGGAAATAATCAAGGTACAGAGGGCGCAACATCTAATACTTACGGCTCTCACCTCTGAGAGCAACAGCTGATCTTATCCGTATATATTTAAAATGACGTCGGAACTTCCACGAGGCTTTCATGGACGATGCTGTTGTATACAGAGGAGTCGCAAAGGTAAAAAATTGTAGCGAATTCTGGGAAGCTCTCCAGAGAAGCGACGTTTGCTAGAAGGAGCAGCATTTGCCTCTCAACGTAAACAAATGTAAACGTATTGCGAATACATAGAGAGAAAGACCATTTAATATGTGATTATATGGGCGCAGCAGAATCACAGGAAACAGTTACTTCCATAAAATATCTAGGAGTATGTGTACGGATCGATTTGAAGTGGAACGACTACATAAAATTAATCGCTCGTAAGGCGGACGCCATATTGAGATTCATTGAAAGAATCCCCAGGAAATGAAGTCCAACAACGAAGGAAGTAGCTTACGAAACACTCGTTCGACCAGTGCTTGAATATTGCATATCAATCTGGGATCCACACGAGGTAGCTTTCAAAGAGTAAATAGAAAGATCGAAAGAGGAAGAGCAAGTTTCGATACAGGTTCGTTTAGTAAGGACGGATGCCCTACGGAAATGCCGTCAACTTCTTTGGCAGACTCTGTAAGAGAGGCGTTGTGCATCACAGAATGGTCCACTGCTAAAATTCCGAAGGTCTGTGTTACGAAAAGAGTCAATAAACATATTGCTTCCTCCTACGTATACCTCGCGAAAAGACCATCAACATAAAATTGGACAGACCTGACCCCACACCGAGGCTTACCATCAATCGTACATCCTGCAAACCATACGCAACTGGACCACCTAAAGAGAGAATTAGAATTACATTAATACCTTCAGCTGCTAGCGGGCGTTGATGTATATCAACGGGGACAGGTGAAAATGTGTGCCCCGCCCGGGACTCGAAACCGGGATCTCCTGCTAACATGGCAGACGCTCTATCCATCTCCGGACATAAGTTTATTAGTGCTTCTTTGGTCTGTATCGTCTCTTCGATCAGTCCCTAGATTTTGCACACTGTGGAAATAGTCAAGCTGCAGAGGGTGCAAAATCTAATACTCAGCGCTCTCGCCTCTGAGAGCAATAGCTGACGGCAGACGCTCTATCCACCGCCGGACAAAAGTTTATTAGACCTTTTTTGCTAACAGTCGTACAGAAGGTACACCCCGCCACACACCGTATGGTGGCTTGTGGAGTATATACGTAGATGTGATGTGTGAGCGTCAAGTCGAACTCAGCTTCGACAACAGATATGGGTACATCATTCCATACTGCTTCAACTTGAGGGAGATCTTTTAAATCCCTCTCACGTATTTTTCTTTTGGTAAACTGTTCATTGGCTTTTGCACTTACTAAATGTTTGCGAATCTACATCCACATCTACATGATTACTCTGCATTTCACACTTAAGTGCCTGGCAGTGTGTTCATCGAACCATTTTCATACTACTTCCACTCTCGAATGGCACGTCGGAAGAAGGAACACCTAAATCTTTCCGTTCGAGCTCTGATTTCTCATATTTTATTATGATGATCATTTCTATCTACGTAGGTGGATCTCAACAAAATATTTTCGCATTCGGAAGAGAAAGTTGGTGATTGAAATTTCGTAAATAGATCTCGCCGCAAAGAAAACCGCCTTTGTTTCAGTGACTGCCACCCCAACTCGCGTATCATATCAGTGACACTCTCACCCCTATTGCTCGATAACACGAGCTGCCCTTCTTGGCGCTTTTTCCATGTCTTCCGCCAATCCTACCTGGTAAGAATCCCACACCTCGCAGCAATATTCCAGCAGAGGACAGACAAGTGTAATGTAGGCTCTCTCTTTAGTTGGTTTGTCGCATCTTCTAAGTGTTCTGCCAACAAAATGCAATCTTTATTTCGCCTTCCCCACAATATTATCTATGTGGTCTTTCCAATTCAAGTAGCTCGTAATTGTAATTCCCAGGTATTTACTCGAATCGACAGCCCTTATATTTGTGCGATTTATCGTACACCCAAAATTTATCTGATTTCTTTTAGTACCCATGTGGATGACCTCCTTGTTTAGTGCCAGTTGCCACTTTTCGCACCATACAGATATTCTCTCTAAATCATTTTGTAATTGGAACTGATAGTCTGATGATTTTACGAGACGGTAAATTGCAGCGTCACCTGCCAACAATCTAAGGGGGTTGCTCAGATCATTTCTGTAAATCAGGGATAGCAAAGGGCCTACCTTGAAGAACGCCACATAGCATTTCTGTTCTAGTCGATGATTTACCGTCTATCACTACTATCCTCTTGGAAAGAAGAGTGACACTGTTCCCTTTAGGTTTACATACTGTTGAGATTATCTGGGTCCTCACTACTCAGTTCCTTCCTAATCCAACTAATATGCAAATGCAGTCTGATATTAGATTATAAATAGGTAGATTAATATAAGGGAAATGAGAAGACGCTGGCGTTGTGTCCTACTATCAGCGCATTGACCGCTAAACCTGCCCGCTGTGTTAACATTGGTTTTCACGAGAAAGTTCAGTGTAAACAGAGCAGAAGCAATTGAAGTCACTTTCTTAAGTAGCTCATTTTAATAGAATCTACAGAGACAGTTTGATATGCATCATAACAAGTCAAGGATCAGACAAATCAGGTGTTACTGAAATTACGGTTTTTCATTCATATGATGTAAGATACTGGGTGGCGGAATTTCACATGCGACTGGCGCGCCTATTCTGGCAAGACGGTGCATTGTGCCTTGTGGACAATGGAGAGCTCAAATAAAGTATAGAGCAGAACCGCTAGCCAGGACGGTCGTTTTACAAGCACGGTAAGGGTTAATCAAGGTCTGTTCTTGGTGGTATGCACTGGGGAGATACTTCACAGATTAATAGTGGAGACACGCCTCTTTCAGACATGGTGGCTCAAGCAGTAAAGGAACAGTTCAGTAATTGAGGACTATTTATGATCCCGAGTGACATACATGCTAGCGCTAGTCGAAATTTGATATCCTGCTGATTAAGTAGGTATTTATCCTGCCAGCAGATGTACCAATACCAAAGGTGTTTACCAAAAACATAGGAAGAGTTAGGACGCTTTCAAAAAATACTCAGAATAGCAGGGGGAGAAACGAGCATTTACTCATGTCTCATGTGATAACGCCAAGGCTAGGGCTCTCATTGGTTGCTAGTGTGTGGCGTGGATCTTTCTGAGGCTCATAAGAGGAGACGAGAGGAGTCGCGTAACTTACTATTGGTGACACAAATAATCACAAGCCTGGTTGATTGTCTCAGGTGTTTGACAGAGTAATTGTTGGTGAGACATCGGAGTTAGAAAACGAAAAGTACAGAGGACATCCAGTTTCGGAAAGAGGCGGGGAGAAGGCTCGGTGTTGGAGACTGGTAGGGAACAGTAGCTTCCTGGTTCTGAGATGGATGGAGGACAGTTGTGTTCGTTTGAGATCCAAGGCCGCAGCCAGAATGATGAATATTCTTGTTGCAGTGTTAGGATTTAACTGAGATGAGGATCGAGTGAAGTTAAGTAGCTTTGCGACCATTTAGAATCGTTTCACAGCCATAGTCATATTCATTAGTTTTTCACTTCAGTTATTCCGATATTAAGGACTCAAAGTTTGTTACAGTGAATCTTGAGTTACCATGACTTGCTCGTTAATTTGCCCGACGCTCGTATTAATTCTGGTGCATATTTAGCCTGTCGTTAATATCAAAGCATTTCTTCCTGGCACATCATTTAAGTGCGATTCACTCACTGTCTGGGGAGGTAATGCCTTCCTTACGCTATGTTTCTCAGTACCTTGTGAACCCATGATACCTACATTGCTTGTATTTGACACACTTCAAAACTTTATGTATTTATTATTTTCCGCCTAAGATGTTCGCCAAATTTAGTTGTGTGTGTGTGTGTGTGTGTGTGTGTGTGTGTGTGTGTGTGTGTGTGTGTGTACAGAGGCGTCCAGGAATATGTAGACACTGTAACCTCCCCCCTCTCTTATCGGCCTTAATGACAGTGAAAAATTAAACCGCGTGTACCTAATGGAAATTTGGGAAAAGCAATCGTCACCGAAGTTAATCTATCGGTAAAGAGGGAGGAAAGGGTTACATCTAAATGAAAGGAAAAATGCAAATGAAACTGATGGAAATTAATTTTGAAAAGGGATAAAGTTAATAAAGAAAGTAAATGTGCGGCCGTTACGTTAACAATTAACTAGCGGTAATTAGATATTTGAGATTTGGAGGAAATCACGGTCGCCAGTCCTAAGGACAATTACTATAGTAACTGAAAAAGTAAGGTTATTACACATATAATTAGCACTAGAAGCGTGGCAACTGAAGGTTGACACGTGTAGTGTGAAAACTGAAAGTTTGTCAGAAGTAATAAATTTCGCTACACTCTGACTTAATTTAGCAGAAGAATTAATAAAACCAGAAAACTGAAAGTTAATTTAGTGACTGAAATTAATAAGAAGCTTTCTTTCTGAAGCACATCGAAATCCAGTAAAATACGGTTAGTCTTGGACTACCTCAACAATCATTTCAAAAGCAACTTGACTCTACGCAATTTAGAAACAAGAGATTTAACTTTGAACTTGAATTAACTGATTCTGAACTATTAACAATAGTAAAATTTAGTACGTACCAAGCTGAGCTGCAGTCACAGGTAAGCTAAAATATGCTAACAAAACTCGCACTCTAAATTTGTGCTCGTGTAACCTAAATATTGTAGCCAGCTACTGAAACTTTGAAATTAAAGCAGTGAAATCTAATTATATTATTTTAATGCTGGCGTTTGAATTTCAACGACACTCGGGTTCATTTCGGAAAAGGAAGGGACCCTGCTTGGCAATGCAATCGGGACAATGAGCAACAAAGGTTCATGCTAAGTTGCTGTAATTTTGCGAGGCAAATGGAACAATTTGAAAAGCTGAGGTCTGCCATACAGTTCTGAAACTTTACGTGCTTTTAGTCTTCCTTGTTGGTTGATTGAAGGTTTGAAGCCGTCGATCGAGGAGGTGGCGACAGTCACTCATTGTCGGCCGTCGCTGTTGCAGAAGCTGGATGTTGGCGCGCCTTCTTTTCGACACGGTCACCAGGCGAAACGGGCTCTTGATGTGCGCCAGCTAATGCTTCCCGTCCGCGACACCATGTCAGAAACTATCATCGCGAGTCGAGCGCAATTTACTTGCTGCCAAACCCCGAAAGCGCGGCAACTCGCGGGAGCGTCACACGACACCTGCTCCACTCGCTACTCCCGCCAGACTCTCACTGTTCTCCCCGCGCTCCACGCGGCAGAGTTAACACTACCAAAGATCCTACACACTTTGATTCGTCACACGACCTATCGACGTAATCGTTCGATAGCAGTTTTCCCTAGGCAAGACCCAGCGTAAAAATACAAATAATATTTACGAAACAAACCAATTATACATCGACATGAGTGCGTAAATATATATATACAAACAGTAAAACAATTACAATATATAAAGAGACAGAAATGTCATATCTTGAGGTAACAAAACAAGGAAAAAAAATAATAGTACAATAGATGGAAATAGGAGGATATGCATTTCCGGCGTTACAACACTCTTTGATAGTTAATATCTTTGGAATAAAATGACATATCGCTGCAGTTTTGCGCGGTAGCGTCGTCCGATGTTTTTTAAACAGATCTTGGAGCGCGTTATCCAGCAGATAACAGAGCAGCAATGAATGAAGTACGATTGTCGTCTGAGCAACGCAAGGCCTTATTGAAGTGGTACTGGAAGTGCGAAAACGCGTTGGAGGTACAACGGCAGTGGCGTAATGTGCACAGAAGTAAGGCATCAACATGTCCAAAATTTATCGAATACGCGATAAATCTGAAGCCGACGGTACTGTTCAGGATGTGCATAACGGAAGGTCTAGCCGGCCAAAAACATCAACATGTCCAGTTTCCGGCGCTGCTGCGTAGCAACATTTTATAGATCACCGAAGAAGTCCGTGAAGCAGGGTGCAGATGAAAGCGGGCTAAGCCGATCAAGCGCACGACGAACTCTGAAGGCTACAAAGTGGGAAGTGTACATTTCAACATCGCTGCACACTACGAACGAGGACGACTCGTATCCAAGGATACAGCGCTGCGAGTGATTTTAAGGCATGCTTCGCGAGGATGAACGATTTGCAACGATGGTTATTTGGTCTGACGAGGGGCAATTTGAACTGAACAGTACTGTAAACTGTCACAAATGCAAGTACTGGGCCTCTGAAAATCCTCCCGTTCACCTGGACAAACATGTTAATCTACCGGGTGTTAATGTGTGGTGTGGTCTGTCGTCGCGCGGTTTGATTGGTCCTTTCTTCTTTGAAGATAGCGTAAATGGTGAGGTGTATCTTGATATGTTGCAAACATCGTTTTTACATGACATCCGAGTGATGTTTGGAAATGACAGTTTTTAACTACAACAAGATGGCGCTCCGCCTCACTACCACAGAGATGTTAGAGCCTACTTGGATGAAAATCTACCTGGATTGATAGGTCAACGATGAGATGCCGAGTACTTATCATTGTCTCCAGAACCTACATCTCAGACTTCTACCCATGGGGCACCTTGAAAAATGAAGGTTATCATCAGAAGCCAGCTACACTGAACGAGCTACGAGAAAACATCAAGGAATCCTCTTCGGCTATCAATGACAGCAGTAGTTCGATCAACAGTTCAGCGGCATCGACATTGTTTGGGTGCTAATGGGATTCACTTGGAACATAAAATAACCTTCCCCCGTTGCAAGAATTGTAACGGTATGTAATTTTGTTCCATTAATATTGACTATCGAAGACTGTGTACGTTTTTCTGGACTCCTCTGCTTTCTTGGAAAAATAAATGGGCAGTGACTGAATTCCTCTGGATATCATTTCGGTACTTAGTTGATCCTATGTCAGATGAATATAGATAAACAAAGATCATCAGCCCTACTTACATGTGAGAGACGTTGTTTCATATGATAGTTCCGCTGTCCAAATCATCTTTTAAATAACAAATAGTTTCCGATCAGAGGATAGTTTTCGATCAGCCTACGGGCAATAGGATATATTCTTTTGTTTTGTAATTGCTCATCGATGTTCAGGTATCAGTTGATCCAACGGCATACTTAGTTTCTCCCCGCATATTCGTTGTTAGTAGCAGATTTCTTTAATTTAGATCGCCTTGCATGGATGTTTAGTTCCTCCTCACATATCCACATATTTATTAATAGATACTTATTTCACTTAGCTCGCCCTGATGGGATATTATTCCTTATTAACGGTACATATGTTTCAATCTCGACGGCAGAGAAGGTCAGAAGAAGATGCTGACGAGTTTCGGGGTATCAGATTTACGTCAAATAACGCTGGTAGGTGAGAGACAGGGAAACGTGTTGGCCAGGTCAGCAATCTAACACCCCCATGTAGAGGTAGGTCAAGACCGCACGGTCAACGTGAAGTTTTACGTTGTCTTGTTGAAAGATAACGTCACAAATACCTCCGAGATAATACATAGTCACCGGCTCTTGTTGTTGTGCACTTCAGTACAGAGACTGGTCTGATGCAGCTCTCCATGCTACCCTATCCTGTGCAAGTTTCTTCATCTCTCAGTACCTACTGCAACCTACATCCTTCTGAATCTGCTTAGTTTATTCATCTCTAGGTATCCCTCTACGATTTTTACCCTCCACGCTGCCCTCCAGTACTAAATTAGTGATTCCTTGATGCCTCAGAACATGTCCCACCAACCGATCCCTTCTTCTAGTCAAGTTGTGCCACAAATTTCTCTTCTCCCCAATTCTATTCAATACCTCCTCATCAGTTATGCGATCTACCCACCTAATCTTCAGCATTCTTCTGTAGCACCACATTTCGAAAGCTTCTATTGCCTTCTTGTCCAAACTATTTATCGTCCACGTTTCACTTCCATACATTCCTACACTCCATACAAACACTTTCACAAACGACTTCCAGACACTTAAATCTATACTCGGTGTTAACAAATTACTCTTCTTCAGAAACGCTTTCCTTCCCATTGCCAGTCTACATTTTATATCCTCTCTACTTCGACCATCATCAGTTATTTTGCTCCCAAAATAGCAAAACTCCTTCAGTACTTTGTCTCATTTCCCAATCTAATACCCTCAACATCACCCGACTTAATTCGACTACATTCCATTATCCTCGTTTTGCTTTTGTTGATGTTCATCTTATACCCACCTTTCAAGACACTATCCATTCCGTTCAACTGCTCTTCCAAGTCCTTTGCTGTCTCTGACAGAATTACAATGTCATCGGCGAACCTCAAAGTTTTTATTTCTTCTCCATGGATTTTAATACCTACTCCGAATTTTTCTTCTGTTTCCTTCACTGCTTGCTCAATATAGAGATTGAATAACATCGGGGAGAGGCTACAACCCTGTCTCACTCCCTTCCCAACCACTGCTTCCCTTTCATTCCCCTCACTCTTATAACTGCCATTTGGTTTCTATACAAATTGTAAATAGCCTTTCGCTCCCTCTATTTTACTCCTGCCACCATCAGAATTAGAAAGAGAGTATTCCAGTCAACATTGTCAAAATCTTCCTCTAAGTCTACAAATGCTAGAAATATAGGTTTGCCTTATCTTCTAACATAAGTCGTAGGGTCAGTATTGCCTCACGTGTTCTGATATTTCTACGGAATCCAAACTGATCTTCCCCGAGGTTGGCTTCTAGCAGTTTTTCCATTCGTCTGTAAAAAATTCGCGTTCGTATTTTGCAGCCGTGACTTATTAAACTGATAGTTTGGTAATTTTCACATATGTCAACACCTCCTTTCTTTAGGATTGGAATTATTATATTCTTCTTGCAGTCTGAGGGTATTTCTCCTGTCTCATACATCTCGCTCACCAGATGGTAAAGTTTTGTCAGGACTGGCTCTCCCATGGCTGTCAGTTGTTCTATCGGAATTTTGTCTACTCCTGGGACCTTGTTTCGACTTAGGTCTTTCAGTGCTCTGTCAAACTCTTCACTCAGTATCGTATCTCCCATTTCATCTTCATCTACATCCTCTTCCATTTCCATAATATTGTCATCAAGTACATCGCCCTTGTATAGACCCTCCATATGGTCCTTCCACCTTTCTCCTTTCCCTTTGTTTGTTTAGAACTGGGTTTCCATCTGAGGTCTTGACATTCATACAAGTGGTTCCCTTTTCTCCAAAGGTCTCTTTAATTTTCCTGTAGGCAGTATCTATCTTACCCCTAGCGAGAAATGCCTCTACACCCTCACTTTTGTCCTCTAACCGTCCCTGCTTAGCCATTTTGCACTTCCTGCCGATCTCATTTTTGAGACGTTTGTATTCCTTTTAGCCTGCTTCATTTACTGCATTTTTATATTTTCTCGTTTCATCAATTAAATTCAATATATCTTCTGTTACCCAAGGATTTCTACTAGCCCTCGTCTTTTTACCGTCTTGATCGTCTGCTGCCTTCACTACTTCATCCCTCAAAGCTACCCATTCTACTTCTACTGTATTTCTATCCCCCATTCCTGTCAATCGGTCCCTAATGCTGTCCCTGACACTCTCTGCATTATTACGATATTGTCGATTTATCCAGCTCCCATCTCCTTAAATTCCCAGCTTTTTGCAGTTTCTTCCTTTTTAATCAACAGTTCATCACCAGCTGATATTTGTCAGAGTCCACATCTGCCCCTGGAAATGTCTTACAATTTAAAACCTGGCTCCAAAATCTCTGTCTTACCATTATATAATCTATCTGAAACCTTCCAGTATGTCCAGGCCTCTTCCATGTATACAACCGTCTTTCATCATTCTTGAACCAAGTGTTAGCTACGATTAAGTTACGCTCTGTGCAGAGCTAGTTGGCATATAAACTTGTACTACTGTGGTAGGCGTGGGATTCGTGTCTATCTTGGCCCACAATAATGCGTTGTAGTGGTTTACCTGCACTCCTATTTTTTATAAACCTACTCCAGCGTTACCCCTATTTGATTTTGTGTTTATAACCCTCTATTCACCTGACCAGAAGTCTTGTTTCTCCTGCCACCGAACTTCACTAATTCCCACTATATCTAACTTTAACCTATCCATTTCCCCACCTGCCCGATTAATGGATCTGACATTCCACGCTCCGATCCGTAGAACGCCAGTTTTCTTTCCCCTGATAACGGCGTCCTCCTGAGTAGTCCCCGCCCACAGATTCGATTGGGGGACTGTTTTACCTCCGGAATATTTTACCCAAGAGGACGCAATCATCATTTAACCACACAGCAAACCTGCATGCCCCCGGAATAAATTACGGCTGTAGTTTTCCCTTGCTTTCAGCCGTTCGCAGTACCAGCACAACAAGGCCGTTTAGGTTAGTGTTACAAGGTCAGATCAGTCAATCATCCAGACTGTTGCCCCTGCAACTACTGAAAAGGCTGCTGCCCCTCTTCAGGAACCACGCGTTTGTCTGGCCTCTCAACAGACACCCCTCCGTTGTAGTTGCACCTACGGTACGGCTATCTGTATCGCGCAGGCACTCAAGCCTCCCCACCAACGGCAAGGTCTATGGTTCATGGGGCTCTTACAAATTAGAAAATTAACGGCTGGTGCCCCGGTTACCAGTTATGCGAACGAAAGATCAAGAGAAGAATCAACATCGATCGCCGTGTTGACAGTCTTTGGTGCTCCAGACTTCCTTGCACCGAATGTGGGGACACTTATCTTGCTGCAAGCAAGTCCATTTCAATGGACGTAACGTGACAGTACGATCTTGCATGGCCATTATGAACGTTTTTGTTGCCCTCTCGAATGCTAGCCGCTGAAATCATGCATTGCGTGAAATGTGGCCCATCTCAACTCATTGCTTCCACATCTCAGTTCCGGGATCACGACCAACGCGAGTAGCAGTATCGTGTAACGATAAATTGCAGTCTCAATAGGCTACGAACCTACTTCTGTTATGAAAACAGTAACTGTTCCGAAAGAACACACACCAATGATGACCAGGCACAGGTAGCGTGCAAGGAATAAGTCCCTGCAGTCGCGCTGTCCTCTGTGCCCTCGGTGGCTCAGATGGATAGAGCGTCTGCCATGTAAGCAGGAGATCCCTGTTTCGAGTCCCGGTCGGGGTTATGGATTTTCTCTACCTCGAGATGAGTGAGTGTTGTGTGCCTTTCATCATCATTGATTCGAAAGTCGCCGAAGTGGCGTCAACTAAAAAGGCATCCGAACTCCCCCACATGGGGCCTCCCGCCGAACAATGCCATATCATCATTACATTTTTAGTTTTGACACTAGCACATGCTGGTAAACATATATCCTTTTTACATAAGTCACCATCTTCTTAAAAACAAACCACATTGAAACATGATTTCTAAATATGAAACCCACCGCATGGTCTTTTCTTATGTACAGAATTTACGTGGCACTACTCGTATCTGCGTAGTGCGACTGCGCTGAAATGTTAATCATTAGCGTATTTAAGCACTTGATGACAATTTGACATTTTGTACATGCTGCATTCATGGCGTTGCACCTTTATTGGTCAGAAATGAATTAATGGAACAGTGGTGCGTTGTGGCTTGGAGAAGTTTTTTCCTTTGTGACGTGCCAACTATGAATTTGCAGAACACAACACTGATACAGTATCAGTTAACGAGCGTCATACATGACAGATCATGTGAACTAACAACACCCGCCAAAGAACAATGGGTGTACCAGCTGGAAGGGTGTTGGACTTATTACTGTTCATAACGACTCTTGAAAGGCCTACATTGAAAGTCGCCTTTTAAATCATTTATTCTCCCACAAGTTATACGGCCATATCTACATATATCAGTACATTCATACATCGAAAACCACTGTGAAGTGAATGGTAGATGGTATGTCCAATTCTACCAGTTATTCCGGTTTATTCCCGTTCCATTCTCGAGCGGAGCGCGGGAAAAATTATTGTCTAAATGCATCCGTACGTGTTGTAATAATTTAATCATGCCAACGCGCATCCGACGGGATAGTTTATTATTCCACGTTTATTGCTTTACGTGATCCATCATAGGACAAATCAAATTGTGTTGTTGTCACTGTCTATCTAATTAATGACTTATAACAAGCAGTTATTATAAAGTACCTTCAATTTATTCCCACCGCACAGTCAGTGCTACAACTCGCTCGATTTGTGAGCTGTTCCCAGAGCTCCTGTATTTTTGCGTGAAACATAATTTGATCCGAGCACAAGTCATTACATGCATTCTGGCTTCAGCAGAATTGTTATTCAAAAATGAGATGCCATCAGCAGAAATATCTCCAATTCTTTGCATGCATATTGCAGACAGCAAGGTTAGTCAGTGCTGGAGAAAACTTCGATGCTTCATGCTGATCCGGTTATATTCGACGTGACCATAATAGATCGTTCCTTTTGCAAATATGTGTTGGGCGTACAAGGTAAGGTCTCGTATCCTCCTTGCATGTGATGTGCCTGTGCGTGTGTTGTTAAAACTATCCTGCGAAATGTTCTTTCGAACATCCATGCATGCTGTGAGATGACGGGAAATTCTGAGATAGGGAACTGTAGTTTGTCGGGAAATAAAAGGAACCCGATTGCTAAACTGTCATCTATCCTGGACACACCCAGACAAGAAACGTACCTATGTAGTTCGGAAGCAGAAGATTTTGTAATGTTCATGAAGATACTCGATCAGAAATTTGCAGAAAGCGACAGAATGTGCGTAACGTTTTGTGAAGGTCCAAACGAGAATCGCTGAAGTACAGAACGAACTCATCGAAAAAATTTCAAGCCACTATACACACTGTAGGAAATTCACAAATGACGAAGTTCAAGCCACTGACAAAACATTCGCATATCGCATCATTGATACAGCGTGGGAAGAAAATGTTTGTGTACACAGAGCTGAAGAACCTTGCAAAGAGGTATAGAATACGGCATCACTGTTGGCAATGTTAAGCATAGGGTTGGGCAAACAGTGCAGGATGACGTGAAATAATTACAGTGCAAAGGAGCCGTAACAGAAAGCTGCTTAATGGGAATACAAAAGCATGAAGTCTTTTTCAGTATCGGGGTTTTTACTACATTGGATCCACATGGAAATTGGCGTCCAATGGATTTCTTAGATCACTTGAAGGACTTGCTACCTGAATTGTGTGACGCACAACGGAAAATTCACTTTGGTGATTCTAGAATGGAATGTACAGCTGGTACTTTGGTGACGAGAACTGGACCGAAATGCGAGATACATCATAATATTGAAAATGAACTGAGGGAGTCAGCGGAATTCATTTCACTTGTTAAGTGAGAGAGTCAAACAACGATCCCACACCACAACCGCCCACAGTGAAACAGAGTTTGCTGTGCTAATTCACTCCATATCATACGAGAAGGCAATTAGTGCCTTTAAGCAGTAGTCGAACGCTTTCTACTAGTTCTTTATTAGACACAATTTCTTCAGGACTCGATGCCCAAATATTTCATGTGTTTCGATCTCCTAAGTTTCATATTGGGCGATTAGGTGTGGGGCGGTTACTTGATTCTGAAAGGCGGCTGTTCATTCAGACACCTCCAGTTCACCCCTCAGACTTTATTCGCGCTATTTTTCCTATTCAATCATTAATCAGTAAATATGTCGTCAGACAAAGGTAATAACAATGCATTTTGGTAAGGGGTTGACTGCGGTTAGTGTCCATTAAGCAGAATTTTCTGCATGATATAATTTTCTGGTCTGGATTACTTTCTGTCCGCTCTGAGTTGAGTATGGCTGCAAGTTCGTTGATGGGCGTCGGCCCGCCACAAAGGCAGAGGGGCCAGGCGGCTCTTCGGAGAACTGACTGTGCCGAAGTTAAGGCGCCTGCCGCCCACCAAACTGGCACCGCACCCCTCAGAGACGACGAACCTGTGAAAGTACGCATTGGTCACGTCGGGAGTGGTAGAGCTTATTTTCTGCGAACCAATGCAGGACGCTACTGGGGAGAAAATGTTATAGGTGACTCCAACGGAGGCTGCAACGATGTGCGAAGAACATTGGCTCACAAGACAGAGTAGAGCCACATTCATTTTTTCACCACCCACGCCAGTTGGATGTGTTTCCCGCTGAAAACGGCAGAACTCACAATCCTTCGTTGTATGGTTGCGACGTCAGAAGCAATTGCCGAACTGTATCGTTTTAGCGAGCAAAGAGCCAATTAGCTGACTTTCTGTTGAAATGACAATGGAGAAGTGTATGTGTTGGTGTAAGATGATTCAATTGGTACTGGAAAGGCACGGAGTCACTCCGGTTTGCCGTAGGCCTTTTTGGCACGGTCCTCATGGAACCGAACGGCCGAGCATCACTTTGTTGCGGAATATAGCAGACGGGAACGGTGCGGCAAATAGGGAATTTCTGTTCTCAGAAGGGAAGTTTGTTAGATGAGGGGCGCGAGACACTGAACGAGAGAGTCTGATTCAGACGCGCGCTGGGTCCCGTCCTGTCAGTTAGCCTGCATCTGGGCGCGGCGATCGAGCGTAGCAGCGAGTACTGTTAGGACGTATAAATAGCAGGTGTTTGCCGTAATAGCATTTCTTGAAGTGCCTCTGTCTTTTGATAAGAATATTTGCAGGTTTGCAATTAGGAAAAGTCGAGTGTTAGTTTACTATCTGTGAAGAGCTTTCTTGCATCAATTTTGAAATTTACGAACATGGTTTGTTAGGACATTTTGTATGTTCACAGTCATAATAAAAAATGGTTCAAATGGCTCTAAGCACAATGGAACCTAACATCTGAGGTCATGAGTACCCTAGAATTAGAACTACTTAAACCTATCTAAGCTAAGGACATCACACACATCCATGCCCGAGGCAGGATTCGAAGCTGCGACCGTAGCAGCAGCGCGGTTCCGGAATGAAGCGCCTAGAACCGCTCGGCCACTACGGCCGGCTCATAGTCAAATTTCGAATTCTATTTACAGTCATACTGCGATATCCAAAGTTTCTATTCACAGGAAGTAAGAGGATTCATTTCTATTCCTATTATACCTTTCCCTACAATGGTTTAGTTATGATACTGCGTGAAGAGTTTGACAGAGCACTGAAAGACCTGAGTCGAAACAAGGCCCCCGGAGTAGACAATATTCCATTGGAACTACTGACGGCCTTGGGAGAGCCAGTCCTGACAAAACTCTACCATCTAGTGAGCAAGATGTATGAAACAGGCGAAATACCCTCAGACTTCAAGAAGAATATAATAATCCCAGTTCCAAAGAAAGCACGTGTTGACAGTTGTGAAAATTACCGAACTATCAGTTTAATAAGTCACAACTGCAAAATACTAACACGAATTCTTTACAGACGAATGGAAAAACTGGTTGAAGCCGACCTAGGGGAAGATCAGTTTGGATTCCGTAGAAACACTGGAACACGTGAGGCAATACTGACCTTACAACTTATCTTACAAGAAAGATTAAGGAAAGGCAAACCTACGTTTCTAGCATTTGTAGACTTAGAGAAAGCTTTTGACAATGTTGACTGGAATACTCTCTTTCAAATTCTAAAGGTGGCAGGGGTAAAATACAGGGAGCGAAAGGCTATTTACAATTTGTACAGAAACCAGATGGCAGTTATAAGAGTCGAGGGACATGAAAGGGAAGCAGTGGTTGGGAAGGGAGTAAGACAGGGTTGTAGCCTCTCCCCGATGTTGTTCAATCTGTATATTGAGCAAGCAGTAAAGGAAACAAAAGAAAAATTCGGAGTAGGTATTAAAATTCATGGAGAAGAAAAAAAAACTTTGAGGTTCGCCGATGACATTGTAATTCTGTCAGAGACAGCAAAGGACTTGGAAGAGCAGTTGAATTGAATGGACAGTGTCTTGAAAGGAGGGTATAAGATGAACATCAACAAAAGCAAAACAAGAATAATGGAATGTAGTCTAATTAAGTCGGGTGATGCTGAGGGAATTAGATTAGGAAATGAGGCACTTAAAGTAGTGAAGGAGTTTTGCTATTTGGGGAGCAAAATAAGTGATGATGGTCGAAGTAGAGAGGATACAAAATGTAGGCTGGCAATGGCAAGGAAAGCGTTTCTGAAGAAGAGAAATTTGTTAACATCCAGTATTGATTTAAGTGTCAGGAAGTCATTTCTGAAAGTATTCGTATGGAGTGTAGCCATGTATGGAAGTGAAACATGGACGATAAATAGTTTGGACAAGAAGACAATAGAAGCTTTCGAAATGTGGTGCTACAGAAGAATGCTGAAGATTAGATGGGTAGATCACATGACTAATGAGGAAGTATTGAATAGGATTGGGGAGAAGAGAAGTTTGTGGCACAGCTTGACCAGAAGAAGGGATCGGTTGGTAGGACATGTTCTGAGGCATCAAGGGATCACCAATTTAGCATTGGAGGGCAGCGTGGAGGGTAAAAATCGTAGAGGGAGATCAAGAGATGAATACACTAAGCAGATTCAGAAGGATGTAGGTTGCAGTAGGTACTGGGAGATGAAAAAGCTTGCACAGGATAGAGTAGCATGGAGAGCTGCATCAAACCAGTCTCAGGACTGAAGACCACAACAACAACATACAATAGTTTGTGATGTTTGTTATATGTAGCCTGCCGCTGTGGCCGAGCGGTTCTAGGAACAGTCCGGAGCAGCGCGACGGCTACGGTTGCAGGTTCGAATCCTGCCTCGGGCATGGTCGTGTGTGCTGTCCTTAGGTTAGTTAGGTTTAAGTAGTTCTAAGTCTAGGGGACCGATGACCTCAAATGTTAAGTCCCATAGTGCTCAGAGCCATTTGAACCATTTTTGTTATACGCAGAGTTTGTTCTAACCCACTGCATTTCTCGTTAATTGTTTGTGTTATGTAGTCTCATCTGGTCTTTGTAGGAACAAAGATTTTCCTTATCTGGTTGCTAATGTTTGATTTCGGTAGTGTAAGACCTATGATTCATTATTCTGGAAAGGTTTAATATTTTGCTCATTGATTACAACTATTGGTGCAAGTGCACAGTTACTTACTAGGCTTCTATTTCAACGCCGTACTCAGCAAAACGTGGAGCTATAGACAGGAACATGCATTACAGTGTGTATAAAAGAAAATGTATCGATCTTGAGCCAGGTAGTGCACTTATATTTTCTCTTTCCGCCAACCGTTTGAGTAGCTATAGTGAATTTCTTTCAATCCTCACCACACAGTCAACACTCAGGGGCTTCTTGTCTGTTCCCACCGAGTGTAGGCGTTTCTTTACGCTCTCATGGTGTCGTTAGTCCTGTCATGTCTTTATGCTGTCTCCTGTTACAGGCCGGAGTACACAACTTCTCTTGTAACGCATTCGCATCATTGACTTACCCTTTTTTCTGTTTTCGGATCATTGTCCAATATTCTACATGCTGTGTTCTCCTCCAGTTGAGTAATTTTGATTTAAACATCGCCACAGCGCTAGTTAGGATGGGTTGTAATGTGCCCACAGAAAATACCCTCTACCACGCACCAATTAATCAGTTTCAATCAAACCATCCACATTCATTCATTTTGGAAAAGTTATCTGATCTGATTTTCTCGTAACATATGCGGCGACAGCTCGACGACCCCAAAGTATTTTCTAGTGCGTTTGTTCTTTGAAATAACAGAGATGCATATATGCATTCTCCATGGTTGTTAGAGTGGTAACTAGGACAGCTTCTGGAGTATCTGTTGAGGGATTGACGTGTTTCTGAGAGATACATATTCTGCTTTTCTTCTCGCTAAAGTGAGCCAATTAACATTTGTGCCGCTAGCGGTTTGTTTGAAGAGAAAGAGACTGTAAACGGAAAATAATTAAGACGTGGAATTACCGGAGATCTGGACACGTAATGGAGATGGATTTAATACACAATTTCCTTCATAAATAAAGTTTGTGACTTTTTTGTTCTGGAGTGAATGAAGGAATGAGTTTTTTTTCTGAATCATTTGATGATCACGTTGGCCCTGTAATTAGTGGGGAAGTTTCAGCTGTGTCGAAGAGAGCCTGCAATCACTGAGTCTGTGTTAAATCGTCCAAAAAGGCTTCGTACACATCTGGAATTCGCAATCTTCCGTAAAAGGAACAAATTGTCCACACGATTGATTCTCCCGACTGAATGCAGTGTTTAACAGTAATAATAAATGTAAAGATCTCTTACAGCAAGCTAGCCGCTGATTACCAAGACGAAGGACTCCACCAAAGATTCTATTTGGCTGATTTCACGTAATGAAATATTATATTAAAAACTGTACATAGATAAAGGAGAGAAAGAGAGAGAGCGAATGAAAATAGAGATAATACTAATAATCCTCCATTAGTCTAGCTTTTCGCCTGTCTTATCACGGATCAGCCAAGAAATGGGAGGCCCTTACTTTACTGTATAGATTTGTGTGTGAAGGTGAAGGGATCTTAAAGGCAACAGATACACGTCTATACAGACAAGACATTACACAAAGTTAGCGGCTAGCTGCATTCATCATCTATTTTTAGATGAAGAGACGGCAACTTACTATCCTTAACATTTTAAAAAATGTTAAAAGGTTCTGGTCGAATAAATGGAGCTGTCGCTCCTTTCCTTGCCATCCTATGAGTTTTTTCATGGCCACTGATTCGTGATTGACCAGGAACCCACAGCAGGTTTACCCATGACGCTTTCCTTCAGTATCACGAGGGATCTGTGGCATTCTGCAATGATTTTTGATCACGTTTCACAGGCTGATAGAGTTTTCAGTGCTGCTTGGCTGTCTGAATAAGTGGAGATGTTACATTATTTGTAGTGTCTACGCAAATTCACCTCCGCGCACGTCAGACAACAATAACAATGCACTCACAGTGTGAAAATAACTCAATAGGTATAGAAAGTAAAGTAAATAGATTCTGGGATAGGGCAATGCACTTCGTCGGAAAAGTAGGAATTCTGTGTGCTGAATCGTCATCTAACCTGGCTGGGCACACCAAGACAAGAAAGATACACATATAGATCGGTCTCAGAAAAATGTTCAGTACTGATCAACACGCTCGGTCAGAAATTTTCAGAGGAAAACAGAATGTGCACAACGACTTAAAGAGACCTAAGAGGACAGGACGAACTCAGTGTAAAAATTGTAACCCACGGTACACACTTGACGGAACTCACCAATGACGAAATTCACGGATGTGAAAATCGGTTGCACGCCATTGACAAAATGTTCGAAGACCGCATCAGTGCAATAGTGTCGGTACAAAATGCTCGTATACACCTAGTGGATGGGGTTTGCGAAGAAGTAAGGAAGACACCATCACTCATTGGCAGTGTTAAAAATGGGGTTCGGCGACAAGAGAAAAAAAGTGAAAAAATACAGCGCAAAGAGGCGCAACGGGAAGTAAATTAATGAGAATACAAAACGACGAACTCCTTTCCAGTATTGAGAATTTTAGAATATTTTGTCCACGTAGAAATTAGCTTCTGATAAATTTCTTAAATCAAATCAAAGGTGCGCTACCTGAACCGTATGACGAAGAACGGAAAATTCACTTCGTTGTAGTAAGTGGTGAAAAGTGGATAGAAATGAGAGATGGTTGCTGATTTAGAGAAGGAATTGAAGGAGTCGGTCGAAAAAAGTGCTAATCCTCGACTTGTGAAAATCAGTCTGATCACGTTATCTATTTCATTTTCAACTCTACTACATTCTGGAAACAAGTAGTAGCATTTGAACCGCTAGGAAGTGCTTGTTGCTTAACATATTTATGTTCTTGTTTGCAGATGAAAACAATTCCATGCCACGGTGCCAATATGGCAGTGACGTCGTACTTTTATAATCGAGTACAGAGATGGATATCTAGTGGGAATGTTAATGATGACAGCTATCCTTTTACTGATGACAGTGATGTCAATTCTGATCGTGCACCAGTGAATACATCCGATGCTGAAGATACCACAAGTGTGTCTCAGCATTATAATGCCGCCAGTCCAGCTTCAAAAGTCTTACAGTTTTTGTTGAAATTTTGAGGAATTCTTTCATGTTAATGACATATAAACGAAATGTGTTATATAACAGTTAACGCATGTATGATTGTTGCAGCTGCAGTTTCGTTTTACGTTGCAGCAACTGAAAGCCAACCTGAGAGCAATAAAGAGGAACTCTGTTGAGCCCAAGGTATCCACTTCGAATATGATGTTCGCTTTAAATGGGAACAGATGAGCTGGTCGTTGTGGCCGAGCGGTTCTAGGCGCTTCAGTCCGGAACCGCGCTGCAGCTGCGGTCGCAGGTTCGAATCCTGCCTCGGGCATGGATGTGTGTGATGTCCTTAGGTTAGTTAGGTTTAAGTAGTTCTAAGTCTAGGGGAATGATGACCTCAGATGTTAAGTCCCATAGTGATTACAGCCATTTGAACCATTGTTTGGGAACAGATGAACCATATGTCAGCGAATGTCAAAATTGAAGTGAATGCAGACTTTTTAAATGTTTCACTACTAAAACGAGGTAAAGAGGCTAGTAAATATATTGAACCACATTCCATAAAGGAGAAATATGTGATATGAAATATTGTAGTGAATGCTTTCAAGTGAATAACGAAGAAAACGAATGTCGAGATTTGCATTGTTAGTGTAGTGACTACACTCAAAAAAACCTTCAGAATTTGGCTGATATTGAGCTATAGTGTATTTATGAGAAATGTTTTGATTCTTCCGCATTCTGCTTTCTAATGGAAAAGGAAATGAATACGTAAGTTCGAAAACGCATTGCGCATGAATTTAGTCACTACAGAGAAACTGACATCGTTACTTTTTGAACATTTTAGGGGTATTGTGGTGATACGTCTTCTCTCTTACGTTTAGTGACTCTAGTATGCAATCTCTGAGGTAAGACGGGCCACATATTTGTTGCCAAAGCTTTTCCAAAAACTTTATGATTATGACAGTGCTGACCCACTATAGTAGGGACGATGTTTTAAGTAAATAATTTGATTTGGAAGTAAGTTTTCAACAGATTATTTAATTAAACAAATACTGTAACAAATGATAGAAAGTTACAAATAAGTCTATTGTGATTTACGAATTATCGGTTTAACCAAACACATAACATGCAACAACTCAAAATTATGCTGTCATGGGTTAGCACTTTCTTCCACCAACCCCTTCAACCCTTAAAGTTGTACTAGTCCAACACATGATATGCGGATAATTTACACCAAGTAAGAAGATTCCGCAGAAGACACGATAGAGTCTAAAACAGATCTTCCAAGATTACTGTGCGAGGAATCTGTGTTTCGACGGACGAATAAGAGAGAAGCAACAGTATATTTCACCACACGTAAACTGCCGGAAGCAGTTCAAGAACACCTGCTGGTGATTTCCAAGGAAGGTTTGGAAGATATAAATTTAGCATTTGAACAACTGGAGATGTTGTACGAGCTTCGCGGATATGAAGAGCCTGAATATGTTCAAAAATGTTTAGAAACGGAGAGAGGAGTATCGGTGCACATTCGCTTAATGATCTGCATCTACATCTACATTCATACTCCGCCAGACTCCGTACAGTGCGGGTGATACTCCCTGTTCCATTCGCAGACACAGCGAGGGAAGAACGACTGTCTATATGCCTCCGTACGAGCTTTAATTTCTCTTATCTTCGTTAACCGTAGAGCATATAATGGCCCATGGTGCAATCTAGAACACGATAGAGGATATGAACGCAATTTTCAAGGTTACGAAAATCATCAGTTATAGCTCAGTGGAACAGCCGTCACAACAATGTGCGCGTAACAATACATGCAGTTGAGTCAGCTGACAGTGAGCTTAGTGTAAACAACGTCTCTCGCATGCTGCACCCTGGCCGAAGGAGGAAAATATGTCAAATTCCTGAAACAGTCAGGGCAGGAACAGATGACGCGGGACCAGCATCCATATCAATATGTAAAACAGAAGACATGACATAACTGATTTATGATATGACGTGGGAAAATGTTGAAAAGTTTGAGGAGATTATGCAGCGTATAATAGGAAATGATATTCATGGAATGAGAGTAGAAGTTTTGTTAGACTCAGGTAGTCAGGTAAGTGCTTTTCTGCAGAAGCTGTACACAAAATCATTACCGCAAAGAAGAAAGACAATATGCCTTCCAGTGCTTGGTACATGTTTCACAGGCGCTGTAGTCGCAGAAAGTTAGATAAATAAATATCACTTTAATGAAGCTGAACGTAGAAGAATGCGATTTGTCGGTGATATTTGTGACTGGACTAGGATTGGTCATAATTTTACGTGTTGAGTTGTTGACGAAGCAGAAGACTTGTCTGAATTTTGAAAGAGATTGGGTAGAGGTTCAGAAGAAAAGAGAGGAAACTGTTATTGATTTTAAAGGAGAACAAATTTTATGGTGACTAAGGTATATTGAGCCACGCGACCGCTACGGTCGCAGGTTCGAATCCTGCCTCGGACATGGTTAGTTAGGTTTACGTAGTTGTAAGTTCTAGGAGACTGATGACATCAGAAGACCCGTAGTGCTCAGAGCCATTTGAACCAACTAAGGTATATTGTTTGTCCAAACTGCAACGAACACCACAGGATGCTGTAGAAGCATATTCTGCAAGAAACACTGGAGTAGGAAGGCAAGACAGTCCCCAAGACTCTGAACTGATATATCTGCAAAAACTCACATCACTAGAGCAGTAAAATTCACATGAAAAGAAAAATCAGACAGATGTGGAGGAAGTGAGAAATCATCAAGAGGGCGATTTGGAACATTCTAAGATTTGTAAGCTAAGAACAGGATCAATGAGTGGTTGATTTCTGACTTCGTCCACATCTGTCTAGGCTGTCGACGTATTTTCCTTTTTCACTTTGGGATTCATCTGCACACTTTCTTTAGATATGTATTATCACTCATTCCTTCTAAAGGCCGTACTAATGTAACCACTTCACCTCAGCAAACACTTCTACGTGTCCTTCGACTTCCATTTTCCATATTTCATTTCATCTGACAAGATCTGCTCTTGAAACTCCAGCACTTTGACTCCAGTAATTCATTTACATGCCTACGAGCTGATCTTTTTCACTGCATATTTTCCAAACTCCTAACCAACATACACGTATGTTTTCTACTGGTGCTTTGTGTTTGAAATTTATCGTTTTGTTTGTGATCTTATTACTCCATAAGTTAGAATTTAATTGTTGAATAACAGTTTTCTCTTGCCCTAAGCTGTTTTTAATATCTTGCACTCTCTTTTTCCATTCATAGATATTCAAAACAATAACAGCATCTAATATTAAAATTACCAGCTTTTGAATCAAGCAGTATTCACAATCTACTATGACATATTAAAACTTTTTTGTGTTTTTTTTAAATACTTGTTATATTCTACCTTCCGCAGCATATTGTCTTCCCTATCATTGTCAGTTACCACCTGGTCACCAGCAGATACTTTATCATACCCCACTGACTTTCCTATCAGTCTCATTTACTTCTCTATGTATTATTATTCCAGACAAATTTGAAAAGGCAGAGGAGACTGTGGATAACCCTGTCAATGCTCTTTACGAATTTGGAATACCTCTGTTAAAACATTAATCACATTCATAGCGCCGGTGCATCCATAACACGTGGTTCTAAGTGCATTAATGTGGGGAAGTAGAACACAATTATGGATCACGTTCAGCCGTAATTACTTAATGACACTGTGTCATACAACTTCTTTGGGTCGTTAGGGTTACGTGCAGTGTTTCCCTTTCTTCAGTACATTAGATGTTGATATGTGAAAACATGACAGACTTATAAATAATTGGATTATACAAGTGTTATTCGGAAAGTAAAATCCTGTCGATCACGAAAACGAAACCACCTCACAGCTATTTCCCTACGTACTCGACGCTCCGACTTAAAAGTCTTAGCGTTATACCAACCTTCCAGTACGCTCGTCGCAGAAGGCAGCCACCTTGTGCTTTCACCAGTTCTCTTCGCTAGTCTACCGCACGTTGTCTATGACAAAATGTTGTCTTCACAACCAGTGGTTTATGTGATCAGAGATGAAACTTAGGGCTGTATTGTTGGTGATCAAACATTTACCATCGAAAACGCGGTAGGGACATCTTCACTGCTGCTGCAGAGTGCGATAGAGAATTGTCACGAAGAAGAAAACGGATGATAGTTGTTATGTGGTCTCCATGACAGCAGGTGAAATTTCTTACCAGGTCCTCATACTTGAAGGGAGACACTACTATCTAGGCATCTTTACGTGCTCACTGTGAGCTCAGAACTGAGTAGAGCGACGTGGCGCGATCGACGGACTTACTGGAGACATTGCCCACCTCATCTCTGCAAAGCTTCATCCGACTTTCACTGTGGTTTCCATTTCGCGCAGGAATAGCCCTCGCTCAAGCGTGTCTCGCCACTGATAACCACGTGCTGCTATGAAAATCTCAGAATGTGTAGTTATTTCTTATCTTATGCATACGGTGACAGCCACAGACAGAACTCTCTGTCCTCGGACCAGTGTGTCAGATAGGCAGCGGCAGTCAGAGGCGCCCGCCGCCGTCTGTTCGCCCGTGCCGCTGCCCAGCTGCCTGCGTTGTTTTCTGCCCGTAGTGGACGGCGCCCGATAGTTAGGCCTGCCGCGTGACGCGCCGGCCCCCGTAATTGAATACACATTTGAAATGCAAATTCAGACGGCGTGGCGGACGCGGTGCGCTCGGCTTTTTTCTCGTTTTCTCTTTTCTCTCCCTTTTTTACTTCTTTTTCCTCCCCTCGCATTCTCCCGATTAAGAAGATCCGGTCCGGCTCGCGCCCCCCGTAATTACGGCGCCACTTTGCCTCTGGCAGTGTTAAGTCCGGCCGCTTATTTTCTGCGTATCTCTGCCTCCAGCGACGACAGACTCTTTATTTGCTGGCAGGTTTTACTGCTGTGTACACAACGGCACTCCGAGGGGCACGCACCGCGGCTGACGCAGCCACCGTTTACAGCCTTACACACTGCCCTTAGAATCTATCTGCCAACAACAATACTGAAGTGAAAAATAATATACTAATTTACAATAAGACTAATTTTCTAAGATTAAGGCGTGCCTTTATTTTGCCTGTACACGGCAAAAACAGCTTTCATTACGTCAGCAAGGAAGAAGGGAGACAAGAAGACTGGAGTTAGATGTGCTGTCGGCAGAGCGATCGTTAGAGACGAACGCAAGCTCGGATTACTACAGGGAAGAAAATGGACCGTGCCGTTTTGAAAGGGTCAGTTTCGGCATTTGATTCGTGCGATATAGAGAAATCAAGTAAAACGTAAACCAGAATGACAGGTCCGGAATTTCAACCATCTTCCCGAATGCGAGTCTGAAACGCTAACCACCGCACCATCTCGCTCAGTGATAAGGTGTACTGTGTCGGTGCTTTGTGACACTAGATACTGAGCGTCAGTGAGAAAGGGGATGGCGGGAGGGAAAGGCGTTTTGTCGGCGGTGGAATGGTCTCTATCCTTGGCTTAGTGGGTGAGATGTGAGTGAAACAGTCCCTTCGTCCTCACCAGCCACCTGTGTAAGTAGCACGCGAACCTCTTTCTGGTAAAATCTGGGATGGCATCTTCCACGTTGACCTATCGACGCGTACCGACATTTCTTCTTTCTTCTGTCGAGTAGCGTAGCGGCTAAGTCGTTGCAGCGAATTATGACGTCCGCTGACTAATCGTCAGTTCGTCTGTGCAGGCGACGTTTCTTCATCTCTTCTTTCTCCCCTCGAAGGACCACCTCATGCCCATTCGTAGGAGGTATTTATTCGCTGTTTCCACCAATGTCGTGGAATTTCTAGGGTGGCGGCTGACTCTTCTTTCGTTGATCTATGCTTCTTACATTGTGCAGGAACGTGACCAATGTCGACACACCTACCGGCTTTCCTCGTTTTACCTCTAAGTGTGGTCGGGTATTGCCCTGTCGTCCTCCTCCGCATCGCCAGATACGTCACGCACGGCAGTTCAGTAAAATGACAGCTCGTGGAGTATTCGCCGCTGATGTGCGAACTGCGCTGGTTGTTCCTCTTCTTGAAAGCATTGCCCATCTGCTCGGTCGTTGATCTGTCGACTTGTTGACTGCTGCTGTCTGAACTCCGCTGGTCATCGGTTTCCTTGTTCGATTGCTGCCACTTCCGAATATTGTGGCTTGAGGTGTCAGAGTCTCTAAGATATTCACTTAACCTGTGATAGGTCTGCCAGATATCTACTTTGAATAGCCATAAACGACACATAATTATTAAACACGCCCGTAAATAACAGTAATTATTGTACATAATCATTAAACACTAATGGCCATTAAAATTGCTACACCACGAAGATGACGTGCTATACAGGCGTAATTTAACCAACAGGTAGAAGATGTTGTGATATGCAAATGATCAGCTTTTCAGAGCATTCACACAAGGTTGGCGCCGGTGGCGACACCTACAACGTGCTGACATGAGGAAGGTTTCCAATCGATTTCTCATACACAAACAGCAGGTGACGGGCGTTGCCTGGTGAAGTTGTTGTGATGCCTCGTGCAAGGAGGAGAAATGCCTACCATCACGTTTCCGACTTTGATAAAGGTCGGATTGTAGCCTATCGCGATTGCAGTTTATCGTATCACGACATTGCTGCTCGCCTTGGTCGAGACCCAATGACTGTTAGCAGAATATGGAATCGGTGGGTTCAGGAGGGTAATACATAACGCCGTGCTAGATCCCAACGGCCTCGTATCACTAGCAGTCGAGAGGACAGGCATCTTATCCGCATGGCTGTAACGGGTCGTGCAGCCACGTCTCGATCCCTAAGTCAACAGATGGGGACGTATGCAAGACAACAACCATCTGCACGAACAGTTCGACGACGTTTGGAGCAGCATGGACTGTCAGCTCGGAGACCATGGCTGCGGTTACCCTTGACGCTGCATCAAAGACAGGAGCGCCTACGTTGGTGTACTCAATGACGAACACGGGTGCACGAATGGCAAAAGTCATTTTTTTCGGATGAATCCAGGTTCTGTTTACAGCGTCATGATGGTCGCATCCGTGTTTGGCGACATCGCTGTGAACCCACATTGGCAGCGTGTATTCGTCATCGCCATACTGGGGTATCACCTGGCGTGATAGTATGGGGTGCCATTGGTTACACGTCTCGGTCACCTCTTGTTCGCACTGACGGCTCTTTGAACAGTGGACGTTACATTTCAGATGTGTTACGACCCGTGGCTCTACCCTTCATTCGATCCCTGCGAATCCCTACATTTCAGCAGGATAAAGTACAATCGCATGTTGCAGGTCGTGTACGGAGCTTTCTGGATACAGAAAATGTTCGACTGCTGCCCTGGCCAGCACATTCTCCAGATCTCTCACCAATTGAACACCTCTGGTCAATGGTGGCCGAGCAACTGGGCCGTCACAATACACTAGTCACTACTCTTGATGAACTGTGCTACCGTGGTGAAGCTGCACGGGCAGCTGTACCTGTACACGCCATCCAAGCTCTGACTCAATGCCCAGGTGTATCAAGGTCGTTATTACGGCCAGAGGTGGTTGTTGTGGGTACCGATTTCTCAGAATCTTTGCACTTAAATTGCGTGAAAATGTAATCACCTGTCAGTTCTAGTATATTTGTCCGATGAATACCCGTTTATCATCTGCATCTCTTCTTGGTGTAGTAATTTTAATGGCCACTAGTGTACATCCTACAAAGGAGGATATTTTAGAACTATGTAGCATTTCTTTTTGCATCGTTTCCTTATGCAAGCAGTCATAAGTCGAACTTCTATTGTTGATCGTGTGGCATACTGAACCAGTGAGCTACCTTCCTACGTTTAGGTCAAATATTAGAGCTAAGAGCGAAAATATTTCCTACAAATTATGTAATCGATTTTTGTTAGAATTTTCGGACACTGCACAAGGGAGGGGGTCTGAAATTGATTAGCGTGAGGTCCAGACTACTGTCTGTAAGAACTGTAAATTCAGCAGGAATGGCCTGCGACACGCCACGATAGAAGGACGTGGAAAACAGAGGAACGATAATAAGCGATTTAAATGGTGGAGAGGTGGTGTCACGTAGGTCCAACAGCGCCCTCTTTAGTGTGACCGCAAAGGTCAGTACTACGCAGTGCTTAGTCTGTGCAGAGCGGTCATACGAAGCGGAAAAGTTTAACCTAGTGCCACAATACCTCGTCGATATCACAGGATGGAATGTCCGTGAATGCATTCGAACGGGGCAGAATGATTGGTCTTCTGGAGGCGATTCTATCGTCCAGGGACATTAGGACTAGTATAGGACATGCTGCTTCAACACTGAGGCGTATGCGGCACCAGTGGAGAGAAGAGGACATTACTCAATGCCTAGAGGGTACTGGGCGACACAACGTGTCCGCAACGAGAGGTGACCTCCAACTTGTCCTCTTGGCCATGAATGACAGAATAGCTTCGTCGACAATATTGGCGAGACACTGGAGCACTGCAAAGCGTGTTGATATGTCAGCGTTGACGGATCGAAGCCATTTTCTGCAGGCTCGACTGTTGGCAAGCATCCCATTGCGTCCACTTCCATTGAACAGAACCCACCAACGTCGCACGCTGCAATGGGAACATGATCGGCGACAATGGTGTGCTGAGTGGCAAAATGTAGTGTTTTCGGAAGAGTCACGCTTCAGCTTGTCCTGCAGTGATGGACGCATACGCGTTCGACGCTATCGTGTTGAAAGCAATCTAACAGACTGTATTGTTCAGCGGCATAGGGGACAAACGCGAAGTATGATGGTCTGTGGCGCTGTCGCCTATAATACACTGTCAGTAGAGTCAAACGTTCTGCAGTGACGGTATCAACAAACTGGTCTCTCGTTGGGAGAAATGTGTCCGTCGGCAGAGTGAATACGTTGAGAAAGAAATATATTGGCATGAAGAATAAAGATGTAGAACGTTAATAAAATTTGTTTTATCTAAAGAGTTTTAAGAATTTTCACATAAAAAATTCGAAGGTGTTACTTTTCACCAAGGTATCATACATAAACCAGACCAGACAAGATGCTCTATTGCAGAGCAGCATAGAAGATAGGTAAAACATAATTAAAGTTTAGTTACGGCAGTAACGGTAAGCCTTTCGTAGCTAACTCCATGGAGTTTTAGCCTAGTAATTGTTACTTTATTGATCATAAATACACTCCTGGAAATTGAAATAATAACACCGTGAATTCATTGTCCCAGGAAGGGGAAACTTTATTGACACATTCCTGGGGTCAGATACATCACATGATCACACTGACAGAACCACAGGCACATAGACACAGGCAACAGAGCATGCACAATGTCGGCACTAGTACAGTGTATATCCACCTTTCGCAGCAATGCAGGCTGTTATTCTCCCATGGAGACGATCGTAGAGATGCTGGATGTAGTCCTGTGGAACGGTTTGCCATGCCATTTCCACCTGGCGCCTCAGTTGGACCAGCGTTCGTGCTGGACGTGCAGACCGCGTGAGACGACGCTTCATCCAGTCCCATACATGCTCAATGGGGGACAGATCCGGAGATCTTGCTGGCCAGGGTAGTTGACTTACACCTTCTAGAGCACGTTGGGTGGCACGGGATACATGCGGACGTGCATTGTCCTGTTGGAACAGCAAGTTCCCTTGCCGGTCTAGGAATGGTAGAACGATGGGTTCGATGACGGTTTGGATGTACCGTGCACTATTCAGTGTCCCCTCGACGATCACCAGTGGTGTACGGCCAGTGTAGGAGATCGCTCCCCACACCATGATGCCGGGTGTTGGCCCTGTGTGCCTCGGTCGTTTGCAGTCCTGATTGTGGCGCTCACCTGCACGGCGCCAAACACACATACGACCATCATTGGCACCAAGGCAGAAGCGACTCTCATCGCTGAAGACGACACGTCTCCATTCGTCCCTCCATTCGCGCCTGTCGCGACACCACTGGAGGCGGGCTGCACGATGTTGGGGCGTGAGCGGAAGACGGCCTAACGGTGTGCAGGACCGTAGCCCAGCTTCATGGAGACGGTTGCGAATGGTCCTCGCCGATACCCCAGGAGCAACAGTGTCCCTAATTTGCTGGGAAGTGGCGGTACGGTCCCCTACGGCACTGCGTAGGATCCTACGGTCTTGGCGTGCATCCGTGCGTCGCTGCGGTCCGGTCCCAGGTCGACGGGCACGTGCACTTTCCGCCGACCACTGGCGACAACATCGATGTACTGTGGAGACCTCACGCCCCACGTGTTGAGCAATTCGGCGGTACGTCCACCCGGCCTCCCGCATGCCCACTATACGCCCTCGCTCAAAGTCCGTCAACTGCACATACGGTTCACGTCCACGCTGTCGCGGCATGCTACCAGTGTTAAAGACTGCGATGGAGCTCCGTATGCCACGGCAAACTGGCTGACACTGACGGCGGCGGTGCACAAATGCTGCGCAGCTAGCGCCATTCGACGGCCAACACCGCGGTTCCTGGTGTGTCCGCAGTGCCGTGCGTGTGATCATTGCTTGTACAGCCCTCTCGCAGTGTCCGGAGCAAGTATGGTGGGTCTGACACACCGGTGTCAATGTGTTCTTTTTTCCATTTCCAGGAGTGTATTACGAATGCCATCTTAAATTGAATTCTACTACTCCCTTCAATTTAAAGTGGTGATTACGGGACTGGTTCACACTTATATATGTTATAATGTCCCTGTCAGTCGCATTAGCAATAGTACATCAGAAAAAAGTTAGCCAGTCAGGCTATTGCGCGTGAAAATTCCAGCGCGCCAAATACCACTTATGTCAGTTGTTCTCATGGTGTAGATGATATCGCACCACACTGCTTAGCCTCTGGCTAGGGTTCGATCCCTACTACTCTCCCATGCCCAATGTTTTCTAACGCTACTTTACTCCTTTAGGAAACGAAACGAAAAACACATTAAGTAACACCGTCTCTGGAGGGGCCGCATGTATTTTCTGCACGCAGCGTCCTGACTGGCCATCTTCTAGGACAATTAACTGGAAAACGGCGCAAGGTACCTAATTTTTTTCTTAACAATTATTTCTCAGGTCAAACGACCCTGAAACACCCTTACAATATTTTCAGACTGTTTCTGACCACCCTGAACAGACGGCCGTTACAGTGAGCTCTCATCCGACGGCGGAAGGGTTCTTTCTGGAGGGTGTTGTGTATCTGTTCGATCAGAATTGTAGCCAAAGATTCCGCTGCAGTGACACCAGTCTTTCAGTCCGTATTGGAGCGAATCTGATTCCGATTTTTCCATCAATCCGATGATGAACACACCAGATGACTTTTGTTGTACGTTTAAAATACTAGATGACAAAGTACAGAAAAGTTGCTTATTGCAGAGTCCTCGCCACCAAATTGATAGGAATAAGTGATTAGCAGCAGTCCAGAAGCAATCTTTTAAAAAGGAAACACCATTCTGAAATTCCTTGAGATTTGCACACAATATTTCGAAATCAAGTTCAAGAAAATTATTTAGTGTTAGGTGTCTTCTGTTTCAGTAAGAGTTCCTCCCTTATTCCGTGAATCGAGAACGTTTACCACAGCGTGGATAATTTTGCACGTAAACTCTTTCCTACGTTTAAGGCCATTTTTATAACTAAGTAGTCTTCTATAGGAGATATTTTACTCGCCTTAGGGAGTGACTTTACGTTAGCTGAAAGCACAGTAAAAGACTCATCTAGCCTACTTATGACAAAACGGTACTCTACTGTATGTCTCTGCTAGCGTTATAACAACCGACATAGGTTTAACTACCCGTAAGGCCTCTTCCATGCCTTATCCTCTAGCGCGGCAGTTTCAGCGGCCTTTCTCGAACGGCACATTCGGAGAAATAATTGTTTCCACTATCGCTTTCTGTGGTATCGATAGCTACGATACCACGGCGTAAATATAAGTTCTAAAGTTGGCAGTACGACAGACACAGATGACAGCGCACTCTGGCTGGAGCGGGGAGCTTTACGAGCTCCGTTCCAAATTCTGCCATTTCCATCGAGAGCAGACGGCCTGGAACATCTCTTAAACTACAGTGTGTGTTGACTTGCTATTGAAACCTTGTACTATTCACGACGGGATGTACGCAGAGTTATGTAACCATTTATTAACTTGCTTTTGTCTACAGTAAACATCTAATATTTTAATCGCAGTACTGAAATGCTTGTCCCCTCCTGCTCCCACTTGCTTTCTTCATTCGGCCTACCCTTCAGTTTGCAGGAGCAGACCCACGCACCGCCTTCCAGGCGGGACACAAAACTTTCCCCTTCTTTAACAACATCAGAACATAATGCTACAGCAGCCCATCGCGTTCGAGGTGGACGTTTGAGGGTGACAGATGATGTACCGTACCTCTCTTCCATTTTAGTCTCCAGTATTGCACTGGAAACGTTGTCGTACTTTATAGATATTGAAACACGTATGTAACATAGCAGCGATGGCGAGGCATTGTAGCATCTGTGACCAGAGAGTATGCGCTTGACCGCGCGAGTGTTGCGAGCGGTTCTCTGTCAGTAGTCAGTCGTTGCGAGTCTGTCAGTGCAGTCGTTGTGAGTCTGTAGCTCTGTCTAGTTGAGAGCAGTACTCAGTCTGTAGTCGTCATGCAGAGCGGTCGGTCAGTAGTAGCAGCCCAGTGCGGTTGTGTGATGTAGGCGGTCGGCAACACTGGTCAAGATGAGGAATAAGGTATACTGTTAATTAATATAATCATTAGATAATGAAAAATTTTATTTATTGTAATTATTCTCCAACAAGTCTCCCAATAATAATTTTTTTATTTCAAAAGCATTTTCTCAAAAATTTAATTTTTATTGAACTCAAGATTTCGTTGCACTTCCCATTTCATTCCACTTCTTTTGAAGAAAAAATTCCACTAAAATCACAAAAAAAGAGAATATTATTATTTGCAATGCAGTTCCTTCAAGCGGTGCGCAACAACAAGAGCAGATATGTGACATCCATTTATTCTGAGGTAAGACTTTAATTCTGATTGTTTTACACAGGGCCAAAGACCGATATTTCGGTTTAATTAAATTTTCTTATCACTGAATGGACTTTAATTTTTCATCAGGAATTTATATTGAGTCAGATTGCGAATTTCACATTTTTGTTGCCATTGTCAGTACATTTCATTGTGCGCAGGTTACGCTTAGCGCAATGTCCATTAGCATTCATAATTAAATATTGTCGTGTTTCTTTCTTTCAAATTTTTGTGGGGAGGTTACACTCGGCTCCCATTTCTATTAAGTATTGCTGTCTTTTCTTTAAAAATTACGGTGGGGAGGTTACACTTGGCGACACCCAGTCCAGGATCGTATTTCGTTGAGAGTCTTTTGAGCAACAGTTAGATATCTGCTCTTGTTTGCTTAGATATAATTAGGATTTGGCGCAACGCTTTTAATAATATTGTGACTTTCTCTCTACAGGTCAACGGCAATTTGTTGCTTTGTTGTATTTGTGTGTTGCTTTTGCATTGTGTTGATTTGTTTTGTGAAAAATTTTGACTATTGTAAAAATGCCGCGAAAGACTGTGAATAGTGTATCGCGAAGTATTGTGAATGAAATTACCGACTTAAACAACCTGACCGATAGTAATTGTGATACGCAACGTAATGATGACAATCCTGCGTTCACTAACAATCAGTGTATTCCAACCACTAGTGATGACTTTTACCCTGATAATGAACAAACGAACTCAATTGTCTCGTCTGTTAATTTGACGACAATTGATGACGCGAGACGCTCTATTGCAATGAGCGCTGCCGAGCTTAACACACCCGATTTAGAAAATTCAAATAACGTACAGACAAATTTTTCGAATGAAAATGGTCAGTGTACTGAAAATTCGACGGATTCATTTAACGCGACAATTGCAGGTATACAGTCAAACAGCACAGATCATGGAGTAGGTAATGTTAATTGGGATCAATATATGGCATTTTTGCGGGAAAATTTCAAACAGCTTAATGAAAGATTTGACAAACTTATTGAAGACAACCTTAACGAACGGAGCAGACAAGTTAGGGAAGAGATTACAGCTGTTACCGTTCAATGTCGGGACAATAAAGTACAATTACGTGAGGATACTAAGACTTGTGCTAATAACAGTAATGAAAAAGTTGGCACTGTTGCACAAGAATTAAGTAGCACACGTGTAGGCACAACAGAATCACATAAAGACGAGATTATTGGAGTCACCGAACAATGTTCAGCAAACGAAACACAGGTACACGAAATTAATGCAATCACTGAACAATGCCCTAAAAACGCAGTACAGATTTGCGACGAAGTTAATTTAGAGTCAGTGGAAGTTTCACACACTGCGAATACGGAAGTCAATTATAAAAGTGAACGACAGAACAACCAAAATGTCGAAAGTTTTCAAGTAACAGAATTAAAAACTATCTCAGTCACCAATACGTCACAGAATCCGCCACGTTGCGAGCATTTGTCTGACTCACGCAGCGTGTATAATGTGAGCAATTTACAGCAACTACGCGACTTAAAATCCGAAAAGCCACGCGAATTAAAATCTGAAAAGCTACACAACTTAAAGTACGAAATGACACAGACGAGCGGATTCACACACAAGCCTGAGCATGTTATCAAATTCAGTGACGAGAAGGTTGATAATAAGCAATTTGTATTTGTAAGAAAATGTAAAGAATTTAATAATGACAGAACACAGATAAACGATTTACACAGTATACGACAATTTATCTTTGTACATGCACCGCTATTACCTGTAATGCAGAAACTAGCTTTGAACCTGATGCAACAATTTGCTATTGTATTTTCATCAGCATTACGTATTATGCAGAAACTGGAATTAGCATGCAGACAGCAATTTATTTCTGAATTTGTACCGCCATTGCCTATAACACAAAAGCTAAAGATTATTTGCAGTGCGTAATAGACCTCAGGGGATTCATTACGCTTTAATGAATATGTGCCGTAGCGAGCATAGGGCCCCGAGCTGTAGTAGTGCTGTTTCATCTTTAGTTTTCTGCACTGCTGCCTTCTCTTCTACTATCCTTTATATCTATCCAAACAGCTCTTTAACTATTGCTCTATTTAGGATTAAGAATATGTAATGAAAACCGGATATGACAAATATTTTACCGAATGTGACAATTTTCAGTAGGCACTCCCGTAATGACAACTACCGCCGTAACTTTATTAACTGATAAAATCGTAATCATCAGTATGTACAAAATTTTCGGCAGTCGCAACCACATTTTTTGTAACAATACACGTTTTTCACCACAACAGCATGAAAGTCAGCCGCTTAGCATACCTAACCAACAATGCAGTCTACAAGGTCAACCAAACTTTTAATGTTTCGCCGCGTGCACGTATAGTCTCAGCTACAACAAATAGTAACGCACAGCAGCAAAGAAACAACTACGTGCAGATAACACACTATTTCAACTCGTATCGCAATGCGCCGTATAGAAATTACTATCAGGACAGACGTAAAAAGAATGATGAGCACAACTTTCAGCGTACATTTAATAACAGTCGATCTTATGAGCAGCAACAACATCAGCAACAACATATTATGATGAATGAAACAGACAATAGGTGTCATCCATAGCGTAACACGTCAGTAAGAAATAACAAAGCAGTTCATATAGTGGATATGCCACAACATTCTCCCGTAAATAATAACACGTACGATAGATTTTAACCAGATAGAGCACAGATTGCATATTACAGTAACGCAAGCATTACTTTTGACACGCAGAATTTTGCTCACGAGAATGTTATTTGAAACATGCTTTGTTGAATGCACCACTATTATCGCACCCAGATCTTACTAGAAATTTTTCCATTGCCACCGACAGTTCCAACACCGCCTTAGGCGTACATATTTTCCAGGAAATTGAAGAAGATGGTTCAATAGTAATTAAAAACATCGCATTTGCAAGCCGCATTCTGTCACCTGCTGAGCGAAATTACTCCGTTACAGAACTTGAAACATTATGTGTTGTATGGGGTTTTACGAGATTTCGGCATTTTCTTTATGGCAGACATACCACCGTCTACACAGACCACAGAGCAATACAATTTTTGCTTTCAGCTAAATTTACTCACGATAGATTAAGCAGATGGAAACTTTATTTGCAAGAATTTAATTTTACGATTGTTCACATTCCCGGCACACAAAATGTTATAGCAGACGCACTATCGCGTTCTCTCAGCAACAATCAGCAAGACGTAGCAACCCACTTCTGCAAAGCAAATTTCAGTGTCATGTACATTCAGCAAGTTGCATTTGAAAACTTTATTTCATCGCCATTACAGGACATAGCGCAAGAACAAAATAAAGACAATGTGTGGAAAGAAATTAAACACCTTTGGCTAGATAAGAATAATGTTACGATTAGAAACCACTACACTGTACGCAATGACATTCTGTTTCGCCGCTCTCATCCTGACAGCAACAATTGGTTATTATGCATTCCTGACGAACTGGTTAACAAATTAATCTGGTACACTCATCTAAGTTACGCACATTACGGAGCACGAAAATGTTTTCTTATACTGAGACAGAACTGTTATTTTGCCAACATGGAAAAACGTATACGACGAGTTTTAGCGTCTTGTAAAATTTGCCAGAAAGCTAAATCAGACACCACTTCACATATTCCTCCTTTATATCCCATTATACCTGTTAAATTAAGACACATGGCCGCAGTAGATATTTTTGGTCCGATTCCGAGAACTAACAGAGGTTTTTGCTACATTTTTGTCGCTGTTGAGCTCACTTCAAAATTTGTTACTTTCACTCCATTACGCAAAGCTACTGCTAAAACTGTTTCAAATGCATTTGTAAAACATTTTCTATCTCATGTAGGGCATGTAATGAAAGTAATTTCTGACAATGGATCTCAATTCCGTAGTAGCGTATGGACACGCATGTTACGAGCCAGAAACATTTCTCCGATCTATATATCCAAGTACCACGCTTCTTCGAACCCTTGTGAAAGATTAATGAAAGAAATTGGTAAGCTGTGCCGAATATACTACCACAAAAGACATATTGATTGGGATACACACATACTCTCATTCCAAGATGTAATTAATTCCATTCCAAATGAATCCACTATGCTATCTCCGACTGTTATACTGAAAAACGTTGAACCACCGAACAAAATTAAAGAATTAATAGAATTTCCCAAAAGTCGTCGCCTACGACACCACGAAATAATTGACATTGCGCTGAACAACCTCAAACGTGCCGCAGAGCGCCGGAGAAGACAGCAAAAACAGGTTTGTACACGCCGCGACTTTCACGTTGGACAGAAGATATTGATACGTACACACTATTTATCCAGTAAATTAAAAGGTAAGTGCAGTAAATTTGAACTTCTATACGCAGGTCCATATCGGATTCGCAGCATCCCTCACCCCAATGTTGTACACGTCGAAACTTTGAGAACCAGAAAATCGAAAGGCAATCACCATATCTCAAACATTAAACCGTTTATTGAGTGAAACCACTGTATGATTCAACACACTATGATGCCATTTACTAATGCAATTATTTCACCTGACTAATTACTGATGATTATCGTATTTTTTCTTGGCAAGTGCCCGGCAAGGTAAGGTTAGCAGGTCGCTCTTCTTGTCGTTACACATCAGACCGTGCATATTTTTCCAGATGAATTTACACATTTACGACTATTTCTGCAATTATATTTATGTGACTACTTACTGATGATTATCGTATTTTTTCTTGGCAAGTGCCCGGCAAGGTAAGGTTAGCAGGTCGCCTTTCTTGTCGTTACACATCAGACCGTGCACATTTTCCACTTTTTTTTGTATATGACTGTACTCCAGTTTTGTTTGTATGCACTATGAAATAGTTAAGATATAACACACACCAGTCGACTTTGACATTTTTTTTTGCCTTATGACATCTCAACATCGTGACTGTTTCACATTTTTTTTGCTGCTGCATTGTATTATTCTGTGTATAATTTTGTTTTTGAACACTGTCAATGTTTTTGACATATTACGTTTTCTGTCATGTTATGCTGTAGGGTTAATTATGTTACCATAAACCAGTCATTATCTAGAGGGTATATGATTTAAATGCAGGACATTAATCTTTGTTCATCAATTTCAGAAAGGAATGATGATTCTAAGAAATAAATTTAACATAAATGGGAATTTCACCTACGGAATAAACGAAAGGAGATGCAATAACTTTATGAGGAAGAGTAAATGGATCAGGATTAACAAACATTAACAAGAATATACTATACTCATCACAGAATAGCAGTCTTAACTAATTTTTTCTTTCAGAATACAAGGTGATTGATGCAGGCTGTCAGAGAGAACTACACATCTTAGTTTTAGTGATGAAATATGCTAGAGATAAGGAATAGTTGTATAATGAGTAATGAAGTGATTTTTTGCAGATGATAATGAATACTGATGAATAATGATGAAGGATATGATGTTATGAATAATGAAGTTTTTCTTTACAGGTGATGATAATGGTGAAGTTATGATGATATGGATAATGAAGTTTTTTTTTTCTTTACAGATGAGGATAATGTTGAAGTAATGTATTTATGCTACGTAGTTATTTAAGTATTTGTTGCAGTTTGCTTTGACAGCAGGTGTTACATTGCATAGTAGGATGACTGAAAGTTTTGGAAAGGACAGCTATGGAACACATTTTTATACACACTTCACTGCCTGTTAATTCGAAGTTCACTACTTTTCAGCATAGTGTGCGTTTCTTCTTTCAGGTCAATAATCCGTTTTTGTATTTTTTTTCCAGGAGAAGTTTTTCATGACACTTACGAAACCTGTTACTTATTGTACCTGTTCTAGTACTTGCATTTTTATATTTTTTACCCATTTGTGTTTATCATTTATAAATGTGATCACATGTACTGCCTTGTTACATAATCTTGCAACAGCTGACTCATGACGAATGACGTTACCTATCCTCATTTGCAGCAATAGGTCAAAAGCAAATAGTGTTATGCCTCACCAATTAATTATCGATCCCAACGCAATGCATTGCTACCAAAAAAAAAAATGTATTACCAGTCGCACATAATGTCACTAGTTTATGATAATTCTGAATAATACTGATCAACTCTGAATAGCATGTCACTTGAATAATGACCACTTAATGAGACTATATTCAAAATGATGCTTTGTCACTAGCTAATAACTAACACTGTTTATTGTAATGTTACCACTTATAATGCCTGTGATTCTTAATGATTTGCCTGTAATTAACTGATTTTAATAATGACTTTGTAATGGTCTGAATACTACTGAAGGAGGAACACTGTTTATTGTAATGAGTACTTGTAATGCCCATGATTATTAATGCTATGACTGTAATTAACTGATTTTTAATAATGACTTCGTAATAATCTGAATAATACTGAATGATGATTTTATTCAATACTTGCTGGCCACTGAGTGCCAATTATTAATGTCACTCCACGAATTGTGATTAATTATGCCATTGATTAGCTTTTGTTTCCAATGTTGATACCTTGTAACCAGAAAAGAATGTGACTGTTTAATAATGCTTTGTAATTAGGAAAAGACTAGTGATTCTTAATAGATTGGAATGACACATAATTAATTAACTATGGTACTGTTTAATAATGCTTTGTAATTAATTAAGGCTACAAATGATTAATTAATTAACTGTAATTAGACAAATGATTAATTAACGACAAATGATTAATTAATTGTAATTATACAAATGATTAATTAACTGTAATTAGACAAATGATTAATTAACGACAAATGATTAATTAACTGTAATTAGGAAAAGGCTAATGATTATTATTGGAATGACAAATGATTAATTAACTATAATTAGGAGAAGGTTAATGATTCTTAATTATACTCTGTAATTGAAAAGAATGCGATTATTTCATAATATTTTGTAACCAGGAAAAGAAGGCTACTGATTCTATGTACAACAATTAATGAACATTTTTCTGTAATACTACATACTTGGTACAGAAATGTTCAATAACTGGGCTATGAATGCCACAAACTACTAATTAAGTCTGTAATTGTCAATATTATGTGACTTGATGTCCTTCACCTCATAAGCTGACTACCCTGAATTACTGCAATGTCCATTTGTCCTGTTTATCCTAGTGATCATGGAGCACTATCTTTGGTTTTGCACTAATTCTACGTTGGTGTGCCTTGTAAGAGTGTGGTGTTGACACGACATGCTGTCCACCACCATGAGCGATGAAGACATTATTATGGTCCCACTGTTTGGTGTACGTAATGTACTGCCTAAATGACAACATGGAACATTACTACGACAGTTCAGTGTCTTGGCTACACTGATAAATTCTGATGGGAAAAGAACTTCAAGTTGTGTCACTTGGTGTTGTACTTCTGTGGAAAGATATGGACTTTCAGAGCAGCTGTGTGCAATCTAAAGTGCTACAACCATGATGCAATCCTTCCCTTTCCTATCCTGATTCTTGTCACATAGAGAAAAAATTTTTTTTGGTAACATCATTTATGTTCATAGGTTATACATTTTTCGATTCGCTGAACTCCAATGCGAATACACTTATGTTACTTGTCAATATAATATTTTTGCCAGTCTGTTCTGAATATGCTAAAGAATTTTTTCAGTGCCTGTGCACTTTATTATCTGCCAAATAATTTGTATATACTTTTCTGATTTGCTACTATGTTTTGTACTCACATTCTGTCTTTGTCTGATATATTTTGTACTTAGTGCGTGTGCACAACATTTACTTTATGTACTACATCTAATTATTCTTGCCAGTCTGTTTATTTGTTCTGCATATGCTAAAGAATTTTTTCAGTGCCTGTGCACTTTGTTATCTGTCAAATAATTTGTATATACTTTTCTGATTTGCTACTATGTTTTGTACTCACATTTTGTCTTTGTCTGATATATTTTGTACTTAGTGCGTGTGCACAACATTTAAATATTCTGTAAGTTGTAGAATTTTGTTAATTAAAGAAAAATTTTGCCGCGCTTGGCAAGTCCAAATGACTCACCATCGCTGCCAAATTTTTGCCCCCCCAGTGGAGGGTTATGAAACACGTATGTAACATAGCAGCGATGGCGAGGCATTGTAGCATCTGTGACCAGAGAGTATGCGCTTGACCGCGCGAGTGTTGCGAGCGGTTCTCTGTCAGTAGTCAGTCGTTGCGAGTCTGTCAGTGCAGTCGTTGTGAGTCTGTAGCTCTGTCTAGTTGAGAGCAGTACTCAGTCTGTAGTCGTCATGCAGAGCGGTCGGTCAGTAGTAGCAGCCCAGTGCGGTTGTGTGATGTAGGCGGTCGGCAACACTGGTCAAGATGAGGAATAAGGTATACTGTTAATTAATATAATCATTAGATAATGAAAAATTTTATTTATTGTAATTATTCTCCAACAAGTCTCCCAATAATAATTTTTTTATTTCAAAAGCATTTTCTCAAAAATTTAATTTTTATTGAACTCAAGATTTCGTTGCACTTCCCATTTCATTCCACTTCTTTTGAAGAAAAAATTCCACTAAAATCACAAAAAAATAGAATATTATTATTTGCAATGCAGTTCCTTCAAGCGGTGCGCAACAACAAGAGCAGATATGTGACATCCATTTATTCTGAGGTAAGACTTTAATTCTGATTGTTTTACACAGGGCCAAAGACCGATATTTCGGTTTAATTAAATTTTCTTATCACTGAATGGACTTTAATTTTTCATCAGGAATTTATATTGAGTCAGATTGCGAATTTCACATTTTTGTTGCCATTGTCAGTACATTTCATTGTGCGCAGGTTACGCTTAGCGCAATGTCCATTAGCATTCATAATTAAATATTGTCGTGTTTCTTTCTTTCAAATTTTTGTGGGGAGGTTACACTCGGCTCCCATTTCTATTAAGTATTGCTGTCTTTTCTTTAAAAATTACGGTGGGGAGGTTACAATATAATTATTACTTTGGCGGCAATGTTAAGGCCAGGAAGTGCTTCTAGAGCCACAACGTCTTAAGTCAATGAAGGATGCTGTGCATTGCGGAGAGTATGCTGGCAACATGTGGATACCGTTCCTGTAAAATGTTGCCTACAGCTACCATATTTCAAGACTTGTCTGTTACAACAATTCGAACGTTTGATTAACTATCGCATTGAAATGCCAATTGCAGCATCCGCCCGTATTGAGCAGGTTCCTTTTAATTTCCGGTACGAATAAGCTTGGAAAATACTAGATCGGGAGTGGGTATTACGAAATTAACTATACCTTTGCCCCTCCAGACATCCACAATCAATGCGATCGAATGTTAGCTCTGGATGTACCGCATAATAGCTGTCGGCATACAAAGTGCGACAATAAAGTAATGGGACTGATGTGAAAAAAAATTGTTGCTTGCCGTTTTAGTCAAGTTTAGTGTTGTCTCCTTCAAAGTAGTTCCCTTCTGATTGCACACACTTTTTGCAACGCTTCTGCCATTGATGGTAACATTTCTGGAACTCATCTTCTGTAATACCCTCCAAGATCCACGTCACAGCTTATTGGGCATCTTGTGTTGTTTGGAAATGGTGTCCCTTGACCGTAGTTTTGACTCTTGGAAATAGAAAAAAGTCGCATGGAGCGATATCTGGTGAATAAGGTGGCTGTGGTAGTACTGAAATTTGTTTTGAGGTTAAAAATTGCTGTACTGACAGAGCAGTATGGAATGTCGCAATATCCTGATGCAGAATCCAATTATCAGCAATGTTGGCGCGGACACGAAGAACTCTTTTACGAAGTCTTTCTAAAATTTCTTTGTAGTAATATTGGTTAACTGTTTGTCCAGGAGGCACCCACGCCAAGTTGACATCCGTCCGTGAGGTTGATGGTCGTCCACTGCGGTCTTCATCTTCAACATTCGTTCTGCCTTCACTAAACATTTTATGCCTAAGAAAAACTTGAGCTCTTGACATAAACTCCTCTCCAAAAGCCTTCTGAAGCTTACCGTAAGTTGTCGTCGCGTTTTCGCCCAATTTAATGCAAAAAGAAATGGCATACCACTGCGCAATATTATGCGGTTCCATTCCCGTGACGAGACACACAAACACATGTTAACTTATTACAGCACAACTCACGACTGAGCAGTTGCATCGATGTGCCGCTTGGCCTAAAAGCAGATTATAGACAAAGGTCAAAGATATTGCGCCTACAGGGTTACCACATCTAGCAAAGAAAATCACTCTCATTACTTTATTGTCGCACCTCGTATGTTATTACTCAGTATCTAAAAGCCTTCTCCAGGTGCCTGACACGTAGATGTAAGAAGAACAGAAATTGAAAAGACCAATATTGGGCCTACGCCTTCTACATCAGCGAAGATTTCGTGGACTGCAGAGACTTCTGAACTGACTGACATGCTTATACTGTTTGTTTTGCGTTCCATCTACAACTATCACTAATAGTAACTACAACTTCCAGCATAGGTTTTTCAACTTAGCTGTTGTTGTGTCTTCGTGAGGGAATCGGACGGCCGGCCGCGGTGGTCTCGCGGTTCTAGGCGCGCAGTCCGGAACCGTGCGACTGCTACGGTCGCAGGTTCGAATCCTGCCTCGGGCATGGATGTGTGTGATGTCCTTAGGTTAGTTAGGTTTAAGTAGTTCTAAGTTCTAGGGGACTGATGACCACAGCTGTTAAGTCCCATAGTGCTCAGAGCCATTTGAGCCATTTTTGGAATCGGACGGCCAACAGTGCTTAATAACGGCTGCATATAGGTAAGCAGTAAGTTTGAACGCATTTATGAAAATTATATTTCCGTCCATTTGCACATCAGCTAAAAAAAAAAAAATCGCAGCACCAAAATGAATTAATGTACAATAATTAAATTTCGGGAATATTTTTGTCTAGGTAACATATTTCAGTGATTAAAATTGCTAGAACGCAGTCTAATGTAAGTACGAGATAAGCCATTGCAAACGTGAAATTCTGGTACATTAATAACTGGTGTAATGCCTAGAATGTCGAGTGTAAGCATGCAAACGTGCATGCACTGTGTTGTACGGGTGCCGAATATTAGTTACCTGTGGTACATGGTTAATGCTTGTTGTGGATGACTCTGAAGTTGTTGTCCTATGATGTGCCATAAATGCTCGTTTGGGACAGATCTGGTGAGCGAGCAGACCAAGGCAACATGTCGACACCCCTGTAGAGCATGTTGAAGTACAACAGCGGTACGTGGGCGACGGTTATCCTGTTGGAAAAACCCCGTGAAATGATGTTATGCTGTTCATGAATGGTGGCGCAAAAAAAAAAATCATCTTAATGACGCGGAAATTTGCATTTAGGATGCTTGGGATAACCATGTGAGTGCTCCCGCTGTCATACGAAATCGCATCCCAGACCATAACTCTTAGTATAGGTGAAGTGTGTCTAGCATGCAGACACATTGATTGCAAGCCCTCAGCTGATCTCCTTCTAACCAACAGACCGCCATTTCTGGCACCGAGGAACAACCAGCTTTCATCAGAAAACACAATAGACCTCCACCCTGTAGCGCATGTAGGACGCTGGTACGACCTATCCTGGAGCAACGCTAGGGTGTTTGGGATCCATACCAGGTCGAATTGCAGGAAGACATAGAAGCAACTCAGAGAAGGGCTGCTAGATTTGTTACCGGTAGGTTCCAACAAAACTTAAGTGTTACGGAGATGCTTCGGGAACTCAAATGGGAATCCCTGGAGGGAAGGCGACGTTCTTTTCGGGAAACACTATTGAGAAAATTTAGAGAATCGGCATTTGAAGCTAACAGTCGACCTACGATTCTGCTACTGCCAACATACACTGTGCGTAAGGACCACGAAGATAAGATACTAGAAATTAGGACTCATACGGAGGCGTACAGAAAGCCGTTTTCCCCTCGCTCTATTTGCGAATGGAACAGGAGGGGAAATGACAAGTAGTATCTGCGTAGATGTAGATGTCGTTGTAGATGTAGATGCCCACCAATGAGCTCTCGCTTGACAACAATGAAGTCGCAAATGGCGTTGGTCTGGGACCAATGAAATGCACGCTACAGGGCGTCTGGCTGGAAGCTATCCTTGACGTAACCGATTTGTAATGTTTTTTTGTGTCAGTATGGTGCCACCTGCTGCTCAGATTACTGCTGCAAATGCAGTACCATGAGTCTGAGCTGTACGCCGAACACGATGGTTTTCACTCTCGTTACTGACACGTGGCCGTACATTCTCGTGACCACCGCTGCCAGCAATCGTGCAGTTGCTACATTTCTGAAAAATCTATCTGCAGTACCGCAGAAGGAACATACAATTCCACGTAGCCCTATCTCACGACCTCGTTCAAACTCAGCGATCTGTTGATAATGGCGTCTCTGCCACCGTAAGGGAATTCTTGAGAACTTCAACTCACCACGTCCAATCCAAAAATCTGAAACGTAACCGACGGTGACGACCGTTACTGAGCCGTGCACGGCTCGCGTTTATCCCATTTATTGTTTGTCATCTTCTATTACCGTATTGCCACCTCCTTTCCTTACTCCATTTACTGGCATCACTAACTACCTGCCTTACTTGCCCGTGAGTGGCAGCAGCAGCGCGTATTGATAAGTGCACTGTCATACCATATCTGGAGGGACCGATAGTATTTCTGGGATGTCGTGTGTCTGGCAGTCAGTTCGGTAAGGACCAGCAGTGCAGTCGGAACGCAGCAACAGTGAAGTCGGGGACAGAGCGCCGGTGAGGCGCCGACAGTCAGTGCTCGCCGATCGCTAGCGACAAACATGAACTGTCCAACGGAGAGAGACTGGAGAGGGGTGACCGTTGGTTGGTCGTCTCATCGACGTATATTTGGTCCTTTGACCGTTTTTGAGCCTGGGCAGTTAGTCGGCTGGCGTGAAGCAGCGAAGAATCTCCGATGCGCGTAGTTTGCCCAGGCCTGCTTTCGGCCTCTACGCGGTGTCCGAATGTGTGGTGCTGTTCCCATTGCTATGACGTTCGTTGCTCACTGATCCTGGACATGAAAGTTGATTTTTGACTTTATCTACCAGCAAGTCACGACTGTTCACACTGTGTCGCTTGGAGTTCGTTGTCGGGATATTCCGGCGAGCAACAACGTGTGTTTTCAAGTTGGCAAATTTTAGCCACCCTCCGATGGAGTTTAACTGTATTTGGTTACATGAATTGAAGTGCACCAGCGGAATCTTCTGTCTTGTGGCCGTTAACGTTCCGGTTACATAAATGGTTCAAGTGGCTCAGAGCACAATGGGACTTAACATCTGAGGCCATCAGTCCCCTATAACTTAGAACTACTTAAATCTAACTAAATTATGGACATCACACACATCAGTGGCCGAGGCAGGATTCGAACCTGCGTCCGTAGCGGTCGCGCGGTTCCTGACTGAAACGCCTAGAACCGCTCGGCCACAGTGGCCGGCTACGGTTACTTGCCCTGGCCGCTGACGTAAATTCAGGCAGTGTATTTCCCTCATCGTGTTGTCGCTGTCCAGCACGGTGTGTAGTTTGACAACTCAATGTATAATTGGTTATGGGCGCCAATACCTTCTACGTTGTTCCATTGAAATCCCTGTTGTGTGCTGGTCGGGTGAAGCGGAGGTTAGCTTGTCGGTGGGTCCCTTGACTGTCTGTGGGTTGGGTTATCGTCGGATCGACTATGGTTGGGCCGATTGCCTGTCTCACCTAAGCGAGCGTCCGTATTTGAATTCCAGGCCGACCCTCGGAACTTCTGAACGTCCTTGGGTGTACTGCCTTTTCTTGTTTGTTCTTGTTGTTTGTACTGTTATGGCTTCTAGCCGATTTTTAGATTAAAGTTGTTTTGCCCGTAAGGCGTCAGATGGTTTGGGCATTCAGCCTAATTTGAGAACTGTTTTACATAAAGCCTTTGGCATTTTTAAAATTAATGTGATTGAGTCTTAAGTGTTGGGCCTTCAGCCGATTTTGAATTTAAGTTGTTTTTTTCTTAAAGTGTAAGATTCTGTGGGCCTTCAGCCTAATTAAGGAACTGGTTTTCAGCTAAGGCTTTGCCTTTTAAATCTCTGATTTTGGTTGAGCTTTAAGTTATTGGCTTTCAGCCGTTTTCAAATTAAAGTGGTTTAGCCCTTAAGGCATGAGATTGTACGGCGCATTCAGCCGCTAATTATGTTCCAAAATTAAAGCTGTTTTTTTTTTAATTTTCTTGGCTTTGGTAATCTTTGATCAAATAAAAGGTTGTATGTTCGAGTGAATCTGACAGTCGCTTATTTTAGCCTTATCCACAACTTAAACTATCTGTCCTGTCCTGGGGGTTCAGCAGGGCGTCTCACTTGTTCAGTTACAGCGTCTAATTAAAGCAAACCTGATCTGCATCGTCATACTGGCGTTACTAGCGACTGCCTTAAAACTGGAATAGACAACATCTTTCAGATGTAGAAACACGCCTACCAACTTCCGTTTACGTCGCAAACTCCTCCTTGGTGCTGTGATGTTTTGTTTTCTTTTGGTCAGTGTATGTTGGTTACTCAGTCATGTTGGAGCACCAAAGTGTCTTCTGCATCGCAAGCCACACAGCTAAAGCATTTTGTCATGTTACTTGTGGTCTACAGCTTTCCAGCTGAATTTGGTTCGTGTTAAATGAAAGGGTTCTATCGATTTAACTGGGACTGAGGTCTGTGGATAATTTATTTATTGTTGTAATGCAAATCTGAAAATTTCGGTACACTAATGCTACAGTGCTCGTGATCTTTTGAGATATTTATTTAGGACTATTTCGCTTGTCTTCAACAGCTTATGTTTTAGAGCAATGGCTAATTTATCGGCATTAATAAATTTAAGCAAAGACAAGTAGAAACTTTCTTCGAGAAACATACATTTCACCATACTATTGTGAAACATTCATCTGCATCTACATAACTACTTTGCAATTGACACTTAAGTCACTAGCAGAGAGTTCATCAAACCGCTTTCACTCTATTTACCTGTCGTTCCACTCTCGAACAGCGTGCGGGAAAAACGAACACACAAATATTTTCCTGCTAGCTCTGAATTCTCTTATTTTGTCACGACGCTCATTTCACCCTATGAAGAGGAGGTCACCAAAATATTTCCCTACTCGGAGGAAGAAGTTGATGGTTGGAAAATTGTGGAAAGTTCTCGCCACAACGAAAACGCCTTCGTTTTAATGACTGCCGCCCCAACTCTGTTAACATGTCTCTAACACACTCTCCCATATCTTGCTATAGTAAAAAATGAGCTGTCCTTCTTTGAACTTTTACAATGTCGTCCATCAAACCTACATGATAAGGATCCCACACCGCGCAGCAGTACGCTAGAAGAGTACGGATGGGCAAAAAATATCGATATATATAAAATTGACACTTCTTCAAAATAATTTTGATTTAGACGGTCGCTATTTAAATCATAGATGTAACCTTTAATCGATGTTTGGTCTGAATATCGAAAATTATATTTTTATTGTTTCTCTTTTCTTTATTCATAGGCACTATAGTTCTCATCAGCATATTTCTTGCCCATTCCAACTACTACCAATCTTTGCAATCTGACAGTAAACATCTTACAATGGACTCAATTTAATTTCATATTCGGTGCTACAAATGAGCACTAGGTTTGAACGTGAACATATCTGTATTGCATATTCATGAAATGTTGTAACTTCCGTCTGGCATGTTTACCATTACAAATGATAGGTGCAAGGCGCAAAATACACGCATTAGATGACAGCACTGTATGAAAATGATAGAAATTGTTACTCCCTCCTCCCAGCTATGAGGCAGAATGTGCACTTCTCTTGCCTCTATTATCTGGATTCAGAAAAGATAAACGCACAAACATTACACACATTGCTGCACTGGTATATAATGTAAAGTGGATTCTGTTGCCTGAAGGTTTAGTCCACATTTCACACCTGTTTTGTCAGAAATTCCTAAAAAATACTTAATATGCCAAGGCTCTCGTGCTTCTTTCGAAAGAGTGGCCTTGATTGTGCCAGATAACGGAAGTAAACTGACAGAGTGATATATATTAAACAAAGCGTTCTGTTAATATTTGGTTTCATTAATTAGTTTTTTGTAAATTCATTTCCATGACTTCGATCAATTTTTTAAGTTCCTGTAAATACTGAAAATATACGTTAATACATCGAATTATAGATATTACTGTCTCAATAATATCTATATCCTTCAGAAAAATCGATACAATATACATTGATATTTTTACAAATTTGCACATCCCTATAACCAAGCATAATGTAAGGAGTCTCTTTAGTGGATTTATTGCATCTACTAAAGACCCTGCCAACAAACACAGCCCTTGTTTGGTAGTCCTCGCAACATCGTCTATAAGATAGTTCCTATTTCCGTAGTTTCTAACCGATTTCCCTAGATATTTATTTGTGTTGGGAGTCCTCAGATTTATGTAATTTATTGTGAAACCGAAACTTAACGGATTCCCCCAAGAAATCAGTTGGACGAAGTCAGGCTTTTCATTATTTGGGGGCGACTGCAACTTTCGCACTATAAGTAATCTTATCTACATCATCTCCAATTGATTTTGATCTTCTGATGAGTTTACTAGACGGAAAATGACAGTATCATCTGCAAACAACATAAGATGGCTGCTCAGAGTGCCTTCTAAGACGCTGATATAGACTAGGAACAGCAGAGAAATTATAACACTTCTATGGGAACATCAGACATCACTTACGTTTTAATCGATGACTGCCCGTCAGTTACTACGAATTGTTGCCTTTCTGACAGGAAATCACGAATCTCGTCGCACCACTGAGAAGATATTCCATACGCAAGTAATGTGATAAGAACGGCTTGTGAGGAACGGTATCAAAAGCCTTCTGGAAGTCTAGAAATACGGAATCAGTTTCGTATCCCCGTCGATAGCACTCATTACTTCACGAGAACAAAAACCGAGTTATGTTGTACAAGAACTAGCTTATAATTTCTGAACCCATGCAACGTGTCACTAGATCGTTTTGTTCTAGATAATTCATAGTTTTCGAACACAGTACATCTTACAAAGTTTTACCGCAATGGATATCAGTGATATATGTTTGTAATTCAGCGGCTTACTCCTATTTCCTATGTTGACTATTGGTGTGACCTACGCAACTTTCGAGTCTTTAGTTACGGATCTTTCGTAGAGCAAGTGGTTCTGTATGAGTGCTTGGTGTGGAGCTATTATATCAGCATACTCAGAAAGGAATCTAATTGGTGTACTGTCCGGACCAGAAGACTTGATTAAGAGATTTCAGTTGCTACGCTACACCGAAGATATCTGCTTCTGGGTTACTCATGTTGGCAGCAGTTAGTCATTCGAATTCTGGAATATTTATTTCGTCGTTTTTGGTGACGTGTTTTCGGAAAATCGTATTTAGTAACTTCGCTTTGCTGTCAGTGTCGAAAGTAACGTTACTATCACTGTCGCGGGGTGAAGTTATTGATTGTGTCTTGTTGCTGATGTATTTTACATAGAACTGTAATCTCTTCGGATGCGGTGCCAGATATCGACATAGAGGTTCAGTGTGGAGACTGTTAAAGGCAAGTCGCATTGAAGTCCACGCAAAATTGGGAGTTTCTGTAAAGCATCGCTAATTTTGAGTATTTTGCGTTGTTTTAAATTTCCTTTGGTTCTTTTTATTGGTTCTGTAACAGTGTTCTGATCTATTGTGTGTACCATGGTGGACCCATTCCTCCTCTTATTAATTTATCTGTAATAAATCTCTCAATTGCCATCGATAATGTTTCTTTGAATCTAAGACACATCTTGTCTACGCCTACGGAATGGAGATCGTCTCCTAGGAAGGTATCAAGCGAACTTTTACCTAATTGTTCACACAGAAACGTTTTCGACTAGTTTTGATGGGTTTAGATGTTAGATGATCAGGAGAAAAAAAACTGGCGTTCTACGGATCGGAGCGTGGAATGTCACATCCCTTAATCGGGCGGGTAGGTTAGAAAATTTAAAAAGGGGAATATTCCAAGACATAACAGGTAGGCACAGTCTACACAACCTAAGCAATGACAATGGAGTTAGGTTCATCAGCTTCGCTACATCTTTAGGGTTGTTCATCTCCAGCACAAACTTCCAGCGGAAAAACATACATAAAGGAATCTGGGTATCACCAGATGGGAGAACTGTAAATCAAATAGACCATGTTGCCATTGATCTCAGAGCCAAGAGATGGGTGTCAGACGTTAAGTAGCGCGGGGTGCCGAAGGTGGGAGTGATCATTTCATGGGCAGAGGCCGTTTAAACATACAGTGTAAAGGAAGAACGGGGCCTAAGGCAAAAAAAAGTGGAAAGGCACCATGTGGAGAAGCTGAAAGATGAGGCAACGAAGACCAGATACAAGTTGCAACTTAGTAACCGCTTTGAAGCACTCAGTGAAATGGACGCGAATCAGGACCTCGAACTAATGTGGGGAACATCCAGAGCTCAGTTAGGGGTACAGCAAAGGAAACGCCCATGGGAAACCCAGTGGGCAAGAAGATCTGGTTTGGAAAGGAATGTGCAGATGCCCTGGAAAGGAGAAAGGAAGCCAGGAACAAATGGCTGAAGGGGACAGATCTGGCACAGGCCAAAGCACAATTTGAAGAGGTCCGAAAGACTACACAAGCAATTCTGAGATGAGCAAAGAGGAAATACATAAGGAATATCATCACCGATGCAGAAACAGACTAGGGAAATGTTTCTGAGGGTGAAGTACCTCTGCAAAGGCCACCAGGCCAAGCAGAAATTTGTCAAAGATTCCCGTGATAAGATCCTGACGAACGATAGGGACATAGCTGAGGGATGGAAAGAGTACTTTCGACAGCTGCTAAATTGTGATGAACCCGAACTGCAGTTTGATTTCCAGTACCCAATTAAAGCCGATACAGACTATCCCCCACCTACCCTGGATGAGATAAAAACCAGAATCAGACACCTTAAACAGAATAAGAGTCCAGGTGAAGATGGAATACAGGCTGAAATGATCCTGGCGGGAGGAGAGAAACTTGCAGAAAAAATTCACCGACTGATAGAGGCAATATGGACCAAAGAAGAACTACCAGGAGAATGGAAAACAGCTCTGATTTGTTCAGTACATAAGAGGGGCGACAAACGGAAATGTGACAACTATCGAGGAATCGCCCTGCTTAACGTCTGCTATAAGATCCTGTCCAATTGCCTCATACATAGAATTCAGTCAGTGGCAGAATCGGTGATTGGGGAGAACCAGGGATGTTTCCGGCCAGGACGGTCAATAGTAGATCACATCTTCAGTCTCCGGCAGCTCACTGAGAAACTGGGTGAATATGGTGAAGATTTGCATATTTTATTGGTTGATTTTAAGAAGGCCTATGATTGCATACATCGCAAGAACCCGCTCAACTGTTTAAGGGAGTTTGGCATAGCAGAGAAACTCATCAATCTGATAAAGATCTGTCTGAACGAAACACGTGCAGAGGTGAAGATGGGAAATCACGTAACTGACGAGTTTGAAATTGTGACAGGACTCAGGCAAGGAGACGGGTTGTCCCCTATCCTGTTCAACTTTCCCCTCGAGAAGATCGTACGCGAGACCTTCCAAGAGAACGAAGGGATTGAAATCGAAGGAGAGAGACTGGCATACTTAGCCTATGCAGACGACATCTGTTTACTCTCTAGGTCGGAAGAGGAGTTGGAGCACATGACCAAAGCACTATAGGAGGCTGCCAGAAAATTTGGGCTAAACATAAACGAAGCCAAGACAGAGTACCTCGTTATGACGCGTGGTCATTGTCAGACTGCTGATCATCTACAATCACTGCAGGTTGGGGACCATTCCTGCAAGAGAGTAAAGAATTCAAATACCTAGAGGCACTTTTCACTGAGAACTCGTCATATGAAGCAGAGATCAATGCCAGAATACAAGCAAGAAACCGATCTTACCACAGCCTAGCACAACTGCTTCGGTCCAGATATATCTCCAGACAGTTCAAGATTCGACTGTACAAAACCCTGATCCAGCCTGTTGTTCTATATGGCTGTCAGACATGGAGTATCCGGAAACAGGACTTCCATAAGCTTCTTGTTTTTGAGAGAAAAGTGCTTCGGAAGATCTTCGGTCCGGTTCTGGATGCAGTTACAGGGGAATGGAGGATCAGATACAACCAAGAGCTTGAGGAACTATACCAGCAGCCCAACATAGCAGGAACTGTCAAAGCCAAACGAATGCAGTTGGGCGGCCTTGTGGCCCAGATGGAGGATCACAGATGGCCTCGGAAGCTCCTGGATTTCACACCTACAGGAAAGAGACTGCCAGGGAGACTCAATAAGCGTTGGAGGGATGGACTCCATGAAGATTTAAACCAAGTGTCAATAGATGTGGACGAATGGCGGATAGCAGCAATAGACAGAATACAGTGGAGGAGGAAACTTGTAGATGCGTGCGGTCCACTGGGACTGATCACGTAGTAGTAGTAGTAATGGATAGGTTAAAGTTAGATATAGTGGGAATTAGCGAAGTTCGGTGGCAGGAGGAACAAGACTTCTAGTCAAGTGAATACAGGGTTATAAATACAAAATCAAATAGGGGTAATGCAGGAGTAGGTTTAATAATGAATAGAAAAAAATAGGAGTGCGGGTAAGCTACTACAAACAGCGTAGTAAACGCATTATTGTGGCCAAGATAGACACGAAGCCCTCGCCTACTACAGTAGTACAAGTTTATATGCCAATGAGCTCTGCATATGACAAAGAAATTGAAGAAATGTATGATGAGATAAAAGAAATTATTCAGATACTGAAGGGAGACGAAAATTTAGTAGTTATGGGTGACTGGAATTCAATAGTAGGAAAAGGAAGAGAAGGAAACGTAGTAGGTGAATATGGATGGGGGTAAAAAATGAAAAGGCTGCCGAGGTGGCCGAGCGGTTCTAGGCTCTACGGTCGCAGGTTCGAGTCCTGCCTCGGGTATGGATGTGTGTGATGTCCTTAGGTTAGTTAGGTTTAAGTAGTTCGAAGTTCTATGGGACTGATGACCTCATAAATTAAGTCCCATAGTGCTCAGAGTCATTTGAACCATTTAAGAAATGAAAAGAGGGAGCCGCCTGGTAGAATTTTGCACAGAGCATAGCTTAATCATACCTAACACTTGGTTCAACAATCATAAAAGAAGGTTGTATACATGGAAGAAGCCTGGAGATACTGACAGGTTTCAGATAGGTTATATAATGGTAAGACAGAGATTTATGAAGCAGTTTTTAAACTGTAGGACATTTACAGGTGCAGATGTGTACTCTGACCACAATCTATTGGTTATGAACTGTAGATTAAAACTGAAGAAACTGCAAAACGGTGGGAATTGGAGATGGGACCTGGATAAACTGACTAAAACAGAGGTTGTACAGAGTTTCAGAGAGAGCATAAGGGAACAATTGACAGGAATGGGGGAAAGAAATACAGCAGAAGAAGAATGGGTAGCTTTGAGGGATGAAGTAGTGAAGGCAGCTGAGGATCAAGTAGGTAAAAAGACGAGGGCTAGTAGATATCCTTGGGTGACAGAAGAATTATTGAATTTAATTGATGAAAGGAGAAAATATAAAAATGCAGTAAACGTCTCAATACTCAGATAGACAGGAAGTGCAAAATGGCTAAGCAGGCATGGCTAGAGGACAAATGTAAGGATGTAGAGGCTTATCTCACTAGGGGTAAGATAGATACTGCCTACAGGAAAATTAAAGAGACCTTTGGAGAAAAGAGAACCACTTGTATGAATATCAAGGGCTCAGATGGAAGCCCAGTTCTAAGCAAAGAAGGGAAAGCAGAAAGGTGGGAGGAGTATATAGAGGGTCTATACAAGGGCGAAGTACTTGAGGGCAATATTATGGAAATGGAAGAGGATGTAGATGAAGATGAAATGGGAGATATGATACTGCCTGAATAGTTCGACAGAGCACTGAAAGACCTAAATCGAAACAAGGCCCCGGGAGTAGACAACATTCCATTAGAACTACTGATAGCCTTAGGAGAGCCAGTCCTGACAAAATTCTACCATCTGATGAGCAAAATGTACGAGACAGGCGCAATACCCTCAGACTTCAAGAAGAATATAATAATTCCAATCCCAAAGAAATAAGGTGCTGACAGATGTGAAAATTACCGAACTATCAGTTTAATAAATCACGTCTGCAAAATGCTAACGCGAATACTTTACAGAAGAATGGGAAAGCTCGTAGAAGCCGAGCTCGGGGAAGATCAGTTTGGATTCTGTAGAAATATTGGAACATGTAAGACAATACTGACCCTACGACATATCTTAGAAGCTAGATTAGGAAAAGGCAAGCCTACGTTCCTAGCATTTATAGACTTATAGAAAGCTTTTGACAATATTGACTGGAATATTCTCTTTCAAATTCTGAAGGTGGGATGGGTAAAATACAGGGAGCGAAAGGCTATTTACAATTTGTACAGAAACCAGATGGCAGTTATAAGAGTCGAGGGGCACGAAAGGTTAGCAGTGGTTGGGAAGGAAGTGAGACAGGGTTGTAGCCTATCCCCGATCTTATTCAATCTGTATATTGAGCAATCAGTAAAGGAAAGAAAAAAAAATTCGGTGTAGGTATTAAAATCGATGGAGAAGAAATAAAAACTTTGACGTTCGCTGATGACATCGTAATTCTGTCAGAGACAGCAAAGGATTTGGAAGAGCAGTTGACCACAATGGACAGTGTCATGAAAGGAGGATGTAAGATGAACGTCAACAAAAGCTAAACGAGGATAATGGAATGCAGTCGAGTTCACTCGGGTGATGCTGAGGGAATTAGATTAGGGAATGAGACACTTAAAGTAGTAAAATAGTTTTGCTATTTGGGGAGCAAAATAACTGGTGATGGTCGAAGTAGAGAGGATATAAAATGTAGACTGGCAATGGCAAGGAAAGCGTTTCTGAAGAAGAGAAATTTGTTAACATCGAGTATAGATTTAAGTGTCAGGAAGTCGTTTCTTGGAGTATATGTATTGAGTGTAGCCATGTATGTAAGTGAAACATGGACGATAAATAGTTCGGGCAAGAAGAGAATAGAAGCTTTCGAAATGTGGTGCTACAGAAGAATGCTGAAGATTAGACGGGTAGATCACATAACTAATGAGGAGGTATTGAATAGAATTGGGGAGAAGAGTTTGTGAGTTTGTGGCACAGCTTGACTAGAAGAAGGGATCGGTTGTTAGGACATGTTCTGAGGCATCAAGGGATCACCAATTTAGTATTGGAGGGCAGCGTGGAGGGTAAAAATCGTAGAGGAAGACCAAGAGATGAATACACTAAGCAGATTCAGAAGGATGTAGGCTGCAGTACGTACTGGGAGATGAAGCAGCTTGCACAGGATAGAGTAGCATGGAGAGCTGCATCAAACCAGTCTCAGGACTGAATACCACAGCAACAACATAGATGTTACAGCATTCAGTCTTGCTGTAAGATCTTGTGGTCACTAATCCCTGTATCTTTCATCATTTCACCATCTGCTGAGGATTATTTGGTGCTAAGATGTCAAGTATGTTTTTCCAACCGTTTGCACTTTGAATGGGCTCCTGAACTAATTGTCCGCAATAAATTTCGGAGAAAGCATTTCGTATAAATTTGGACTTGTTTTATGTCTTCCACCGAGTGCAAACATATATTTTCGCCAACATGTAGACGGTAGACGGAAGTCATCACCAACTAGAAACGTATGAAAGGGGTATCTATTTCAGATGATAGGCAGGTTTTCTTTTAACCTTTCAGCAATTGTATCATCTGGATCGGGGGCTACGAAATTGATTGGAAAATTTATTAAAAGACACATTGTATACACCATGAGCTACAATAGAAATCTTTTATTTGCCAAAACCGGTTTTTGGATTTATAACCCAGCTTCAGTGGCAACTGATACAGAGAAACAAACAACAGTATGTGCATCGATTTCTAAAAAATGAGAATTTTACTTATTTGTCACGAGTATAAGTCTACCTACATTATGCACTTCTATAATAATGTCGTATTAAATGACAAGCATGTCATTCCTATATAATTTCGTAATATAAGTAACCTTATATTATTGCTGTATATGTACAACTAGCTGTGGTGGCCGGCTTCGCTCAGGGAGTTGATATGAGATTGTGAAGCCGCTTTTATATTTTGAAGAAAGTGTTTTGATTATGGAGTTTCCCCTGTCATGTAATGTAAAAATTCCTGCCGAGGTGCTTCCAGTAGTGGTAATAGAATTTTTCCATTCATTCAAGAGAATCCTGGTGTCTCTCTACTGAATATTTTCGCGTTGCAAAACTTGCACATGTTATCTATTTTTCCTATTACGGAGTGGTTGTGTTTGTTATATTGTTTCGTCGGGTCGTAGTGTAATGCTTCATTTGTTAGGCTGTACTGTTCTTTTGTCCTCGTTGGCTCTTCTCATAGGGGGATATTTTCTCGGCCGGCTTGAGTTCGCAATTTCTCATTATGAGACTGTGTCGCAACTCTAGTCTTTAATCCGTACATTTCGTTGGTCTTCGGTTTCTCTGCTTCCCACGGTGCTCAGTGTCGTTCGTTGAGAACTTAAACGTACTTCGAGCTTTTCGTCTGTTTCGGTTTTTCGCTGCTATTTTTGTTTCTGCCGTTTTGCTTCAGAACTGCCAAGATCTCCTCCTCTTTTACGTTTGCGCATTGTCTAAAATGTAAATGTAATCAACTTTTTGTTAACAAATAGACTGAGCAAACGTTACACACTTTTCACACTTTATTGTCGATTTACACTCAGTCACTGTATCGCTTTTACTACTCACACTTCACTGTTGGTATTTATTCACACACTGCACAACTTTTTCGGTTCCTCCCTTCGTCACTGATCAGAAATTGTCGTTCGAACCCACGACGGGTCTAGCTTTATATACCCCTACCAATGGGTAGCCCCAAAAAGGCTTCCAATAGTACACAATGTTCCAGACATTCCACAACATTCGAAAGTATTCTGGAATGCTCCACAATGATCTGGCGTGTCAGGTAATTTTCCCGAAAATTCTGTAATCTTTCCGAATGTTCCAGATTATTCCCGAACATTCCAGAATATCCCAGATCATTGGGAATATTGCAGCATATTCTGAAATGTGAAATGCTCTCGAATATTCTGGTATGTTCTCGAACACCCTCGAATGTTCTTGAATGTTCTCAAATATTCTCGAATGTTCTGGGCTATTGTCGAATTCTTTCGATAGTTGTGAAATGTTCTAGAAATTTCTAGACGGCAAAACTCCCAACCTTTGTGTCTTCAAAGGCACGCCGTTCTGGTAAAAACGGGAACCTTCTTCATCGCATAGGGACAGAGGGCTACATCGCCATATAATTCCCTTTATCGTACCGGGACTCGTTCCTGAGTTTTAGTGGCACGCACACTTTACACTTACTTTTATAATAAGGGTGTATTAGAAGGAATCACCCGATTTGGCAGGTCTATATATCTGAAACTAATAAACATATATAATGAATTTTATTTTCTGGTGACCGGGAAACTCAAAAAGTTTATTTTCACACCTTTCCATAAGTGTTCAGTATGCCCCCCTTGAGATGCACGGCTTATGTCAATGCGGTATTCAAATTGATCCCACACTGCAACGAGCATGTGTTGAGTTACAGCTTCCACAGCTGCTGTTATGCGATGCCTCAGTTCATTAATTGTTGTTGCTAACGGAGGCACATAAACAGAGTCCTTTATAAACACCCACAAGAAATAATCGCACACAGTCAGGTTTGGTGACCTTGGTGGCCAGTAATGTAAGGCTGAATCATTTGGTCCAGTGCGACCGATCCATCGTTCAGTAATCCTTTGATTTAAAAATTCCCGCACTTCCAGATGCCAATGTGGCGGTGCCCCGTCCTGTTGGCAAATTAAGTCGCTCGAATCAGTCTCCCTCTACGACAGATGCGATCGACGTCTGCGTCAGACACTCGGGGACGAACCAACGACTTGCCTTTACAGAAACAACCTGTTCGGAATGGTTCATGCCATCGTCTAATGCTCTGTGCTGTAGGAGGATCCACATCATACCTAGTACGAAAATCACGCTGTATGATCACTACTGACCCGCACTACACAAAACGTACAACACAAAACGCTTTCCGTTGTCCTGCGCCATTGTTGCTAGAACTGAAGTGGGCGCACACTGCTGCTACCTAGCGGAAACCATGTACAATTCGGGAGTTTTCTCTTTTCAACGGTACGTTGCTAAAGCTCATACCTCTGATAATAGAGTGGAAATAATTTTTTAATAATCGGATGATTCTTTTTGATACGCCTTGTATGTTTCTTATCATTTTGTAGAAATGGATGCAGGTACAGTTAATTTTTCCTATGTATTAGATGCTACTGATGATTGGCTATAAAGCCGAAAACAGATTTTGGTAAATAAAACCTTTCTAGTGCAGCCCATGGTGTATAGGAGATGTCTTTCAATAAGTATCTGAAAGCTTCGTAGCAGTAAGCATTCAAGAAAATAATTAGGTTTCTCTTGTATAATCATATGATGGGAAAAAGTGAACTTCTTCCTCGCTATAATTGGGTCCACAAAAATGACTCGTCGCCTTTTAGCTGAACTGTGTTGCAAGTGAAGGATCAGGTAAGTGAGAGGCAGGGGGTGCTTTATTCGGCGTGCCCGCATTCCTGAATTAGAGCGCGGCCGCAATTAGCCGGCAGCGCTCGCGTTTAATCTGCGGAGGTAATTGCAGGGAAGGCCGCAACCTGGCACCTGGCAGCGCGCCCGTCGCCAAATGGCGCACAGTGGAAACCGACCTTCTGCCGCTGCTGCTGCTGATGTTGCCGCCACTGGCTGCAGGAACCCAGTGTTACCAGACAGTTTGGACGGAGTTTCTGGGTAAGCTGCCGGTACCGACACCATCTGTCCAGTAACCGTTTCAAGAACGAAGTACTTCAATTTCAGTCGCCGATGTAATTTCTTCGAAAGATAAGAATGGAAGAAGAGGAGAAATTTCTGTACCAGCGTCAACGAAGAGAGAAAAGATTTTAGCCGAACGACTCTGCTCTGTGTTTGTTGCCTTCTTGGTATTATGGTCAGTCAAATAAAAACCCAACGTCATCCACAAGGAACTATGGAATGGTGCCATTCGAAAGTAATCAACACAAATGTTAAGACATATATCCCACTGGGAGACAAGACGGTCAGTTCCTGTTTAGTAGAACGTGGTCAATCCATGATGCATCCACAACTGCACCAACTCTTTTTTATTTATTTTGGCTTTTCGCCTGAAGGCCATACTGCTAGTGCACTCACTCTTGCACTTCCTGGTCCGACTGAAACCGACGTCCTCGCATTTCTATCTTCAGCTGGCCGGCCGGTGTGACCGTGCGGTTCTAGGCGCTTCGGTCTGGAACCGAGTGACCGCTATGGTCGCAGGTTCGAATCCTGCCTCGGGCATGGATGTGTGTGATGTCCTTAGGTTAGTTAGGTTTAAGTAGTTCTACGTTCTAGGGGACTGATGACCGCAGATGTTAAGTCACATAGTGCTCAGAGCCATTTGAACCATTTTTTCTTCAGCTGGCTAAAGATATAAAAATCACACGGTGAAAGATCCGGGCTGTACAGAGAATCTTGCAGTGTTTCCCAACAAAATCGCTGAAGGATCGTGCTCCTGATAGGCTGTGTGAGGGCAGGCTTTATTGTGCAACGGGATGATGCCGTCCAAAAGCATTCCGACAGTCCAAGGGAAAACGGTAAAGCCAGCTACGAAACCATCCACATCTCCCCCGTCAAAAAAATCTAAAGCTGTTCACATAAGTTCCGGTAAGGTCATGATGAGCTCCTTCTTCGACTGTGACGACCCCTGTTTGTTGAGTTCCATGAGCGTGAAGCTGCAACCAATGCGCAGCGCTATGAAGACTTTTACAGACACCGCGACGCACCATAAAATCAAAACGCTCAGGAATACTATCAGACAGAATCGTTCTGTTCCACGACGTCCCCATCCCAAAAGTGCCAAGATGATGAAGGCTACGCTTCAGCAATTTGGTTGGGAAATACTGCAACATTATCCGCAGGGCCCAGATCTCTCACTGGTTGATTTTCACCTCTCTGGCTATCTGAAGAAAGACATGCGTGGAGGTCGGTTTCATTCGAACCAGGGAGTGCTACAGTGGGTACGGTGGTGGATCCGTCAACGTTTTATGAAATGGGAATTGATCGTCTCGTCTCCCAATGGGATAAATGTCTTATCGCGTATGGTAAATACTTTTGAATGGAACCATTAAGTGCTTTGAAGAAAGTTCAGCGAACCACCTTCAAACTATTTCTCTATCGTTCCACTATCCAATAGCACCTAGGAAAAACGAACCCTTAAATCATCCGTTCGATTTCTCATTTCTCTTATGTTATCACGATGATCATTTGTCCGTAAGTACATGGACATCAACAATATATTTTCGCATTCGGAGGAGAAAGTTGGTGATTGGAATTTTGGGAATTATCTTAATGCAAAGAAAAACGTCTTCGTTTTAGTGATTGCCATCCGATCTCGCTTATCTTATTTGTGACATACTCTCCATTGCTTCGCGATAATACAAAAAGAGTTGCCATTCTTTAGACTTTTTCTCTGTCCTTCGTCAGTCCTATCTGGCATGTATCGATACTCTAACACAGAACGGACAAGCGTAATGTAGACAGTCTTGCAGACCTGTTCCACTTCTAGGCGTTCTGTCGATAAGACGGTGTCTTTGGTTCGCTTTCCCCACAACGTTCTCTTTGTGATCGTTCCAGTTGAAGTTGTTCTTAATTGTAATCCATAGGCAGTTACTCGAATTGACAACCTTTAATTTGTGTCATTCATCGTGTAACTAATATTTAACGAATCCCTTTTAATTTTCATGTGAATGATACCATACATTTCATTATTAGGAATTAATTGTAACTTTTCGCACCTAACGGATAATTTGTCTACATGATTTAGCTCCAACGTACAGCCTCTGTTTCGAAAACTTTCAAACCTGAGTCAAATATGTCTTTCGTCAGGTTTCGTAAAACCGAACAAGAGGATGATGCAAAACTGGACATGGGGGTGGTAGTAAGGATCGAACCAGAGCCAAATGCTGAGCATTCTCGTGCGCTATCAACTGATACTAACTGTATCTTGTGGGCCCTTGAATTTTCGCATCCGATGGCCCGATTGGTTAACCTCGTTGCTAATTAACTCGGAAAGAGCCCAAAGCAGTTCATCCTACACTGCAACATCCTTATAGGCTTCTCAGGCTGTTTCTTGCCACTCTATATGTCAATGGTCTACTACTGAATATGACAGATGACTCAAACAACTTTTGTGTTTGTGTTGCCCTCATCATTTCATCATCATCATCATTCATGAAAGTGGCGAGATTGGACTGAGCAGAGGTTGGGAATTTTTACGGGGGCTGATAACCGCGCAATTGAGCTCCCCACCAACCAAACATCATCATCATCATCATCATCATCATCATCAAACAACTTTTATTTGCAGATGATACAAGTGTCATTGTCAGAGATACAGAGTGTAACGATCTAGCTAATATGGTAGTCGTTAACACCAACTCTTTGCTTTCGCAACAAAACGCAATGTATGCAGTTTCAGACATGGAACCTTTGTAAAAGCGAAATTTTATTGTTCCAGGACGGTCAAATAATCATGAAATGAAACCATTTTAAGTTCTTAGGTCTGAGAGTTGATGAAAATCTTTCTAGAAGTATTTAGGTCAATGTCTTGTGCAGAAGCTGGATGCTGCTATCTTCACTGTAAGTCTCCACTGTTTCCAACAATGAAACGCGAAGGTTCATTTGCTGCTTACGTTCACACTACTATCTCACCTTGTAAATTTTGAGACAACTTAATGCACTAATGAAGAGTATTCTTATCACAGGAAAGGACAGTAAGCAGCTTTGCTGCGCAAGTTTGAGTACTTAATATAGGCCATTGTATAGGTGTCTCGAAATTCTGACCCAGCAGACACTGAATGTACACAACATCATTGGATTTGTTGTTGACAATATTGACAGACTCATAACAAATGCATTATTTATCCAGTGAACAATTCTTTCAGTATTTCAGTATTCTACAGGATAATGGTTCTTATTCAATAAGTTTCATTTGCAGTGGGCTTCTAGCACAACAACAAATATTTGGTGAGAAACCCATGTCTTCATATCTACTCTGAAATGGTTCTTTGCATCACACTCTTTCTGTACAGTAGTTACCCGCACTCACTGAGACCTTTTGTTTGTCTCGCCTCTACTTTTAATTTCATTTAACTTGTAATTACGAACTACCCGTTGTTTGACTGACGCCCTTCGGTGAAACATAAATCAGAATACTCACCATCCCGCTAACCGTATGGCGTGTTTGAAGGAAATCTAGGTGAATGTTTGGCATGCTGTCTACGGCAATACCACTATAAATGGAAGACAGATTTGATATGACAACTACAATGAAGCAAATCCGTCGAGTCGTTTGCAAATGGAAAATTCACTTTGATTAATTTAGGAAAAGGAAGAGGACAGCGGCCTCTGTTTACCTGTTGGTGTATATGAATCCGTATCCTACCAGACATAGTCCTAACGTCCGAACCACTTTACCATTTCACTCTGTCATAGAAGTAACGAGAAAGAAACACGATGAAACTTTCATACCATATGTGAACCAAGATAATATTATGTAGATATCAATGATGTTCGTAAGTGAATTTACATTTTGTCAAAAATAAGCGTCAACTGAAACATCTGGTGAATGAAAACCACCGCATATATATCGAAGAATAGGACATAGAAATAATGATAGTGTAAACGAAATTTATGAAGAGAAGCAGAGCTCAGTAATGACTACCTCAACTCTGAGTACGGTTAAACAGCAAGCAGAAGTGTGAAGAAGTGTCATAAACAAAATATACCCGAGATGATAGAGCAAAAAAATTTGACGGTAGCGGACTGATGAAGCCGAGAAGGTAGTCTTAAAGAAAATAGTTCTACTAGTATAAAATATTCATTTAACATGGAATGCTCTTGGAGCACAGCATTATAAATAACAGTAATTTCAGCTATGTGTTCTGAAAGTGCAGTGAAAGGAAGTAAATGTACACGTTAACATTGATTAGACTATGACAAACTCGTTATTGAAGCTTCTGTGTATAGTAGGTGTGTGGGCATCAAAAGGTAAGCATAAATAAGAAACAGATTGAAGACGCCACTAACTCTGCCAAACAAGATTTCCTGTAGCGTTCTTTTTTTTTTCAATGAGTCATTATGTGTATTGATAGAGGGCTTGGTGTTGACAAGGAAACAACTGTACATAAAGGGCACTAAACAATTTAATTACAGATTAGATTAGATTAGATTAGTACTTGTTCCATAGATCATGAATACGACACTTCGTAATGATGTGGAACGTGTCAGGTTGATGAAAAGTGACTATACAAGATATTACATTACACGAAATACAACATGACAATTAATAATTTTTTTTTGGTGGGCGTTGGGGGAAATTGCCCACTTATTATATTTAAAAATCCATCTAATGTGTAGAAGGAGTACATTTTTACAACGATCTACTTAGGATACAGTCTTTGAAATACCTTAATAACTATCTACTCAGACAATTCACAATTTTTAGTAAATTAAAAATGTTTCGAAGTACTGAAAGATAGTGTGCCTTTGTTACTTACTGGTCAGCACACTTTTCTGCCAAACGTGGGTCCAGGTTCGAAACTCGATGTTGCGAGGGATTTTTCCTGGGTGGCAGGAATGGTATGGCGTGCACTCTGCCTCGTGAGGGCAATTGAGGAGGTCGACAGATTAGTAACGGTTACATGGTAAAGAAATCTGTCAAAGGCGAGGAGAGTGTTTTGCTGACCACATGCCCCTCAACAGTATATGCAACGACGCCATTGGCAGAGGACGGCACCGCGGTCCGTCAGGCCCGATTGGCTCACACAGGGTCAGAACACAGAACTTTACCTCAACTTCTCACTAAAAGACAGTTACAATTATGTTTCTGTTAAGTTAACAACAAGGACATGGAAAATTTTTTCTGAAATATGTAAATATTAAGAGTATTGAGATATAAATCTTTGCAAATATAACGCCAGGTGATAAGCAGTAATGCTATGATGATTTGGTATAGCCCCACTACCTGGCCATTTCTTTCGCACTCTGACCTGAAGATGACCTTCAACTTCATCATGTGGCATCACGTGATCATGAACTCACATATGATGTCATCAGTGACCTTGAGCTCTTTACATCAATGAATCACTCAGTCTTCCCTCCTTGTCTCTGGCCAACCATAGTGAACAATTTAAAAATATAAATTTAAAAATAAAAGATGGAGGGACAGTTAAACTGAAAATCAACCATTGCTTTCCCTCCACTATATCCAACTGATCACAGTATAATACACCTTATCTCCAATCATTAATACTATGAAAAACGAAGAAGCCAGTCAAATAAATTCAAGATGGTGTAATTAATCCTATTATGTTAATAGAAACATAAAAACTCTCTTCCTTTTTCTCACTTTCTTATCTCCAGCCAGTCTTAGTGCATCATTAAAAATCCTGGTTGACAGAAAAAAATGGTTCAAAAAATGGTTCATATGGCTCTGAGCACTATGGGACTTAACATCTATGGTCATCAGTCCCCTAGAACTTAGAACTACTCAAAACCTAACTAACCTAAGGATATCACACAACACCCAGTCATCACGAGGCAGAGAAAATCCCTGACCCCGCTGGGAATCGAACCCGGGAACCCGAGGGTTGACAGAGACATGCTACTTATATGCTTTATACCCCTACACCTCATCCTTCCAACCAATCAAGCAGAATATTAAAATGATGCATAAAAATGGTGTCAAACTTCATTGTTTCAGACATGGATATTAAGTCATAATCTGTCTCCCTCCAGCGAAATCATAGTGTTAAAATCATGCGTAAATATGATGCGCAATTACATTATTTATGACGTACATATTATGTCATGATCCATCTCCCCTAAGCCAATCACAGTATTCTTTTATGTACTTCATATCCCACCACCTCCTCTTAGTATTCGAAAATAGAGCCAGACATGCAGTAAAAAAATAGTAACCTTAGCTTGAAAGTCAGAGTGCACACACGTTGGATGAAGTATTACCTATCATTCTACAAAAATGGACTTACAGAGATCACACTATAGTGGAATCTGGACAGAGGTTGAAAGTATTCGAATGACCTGAATTATTTATCAAAAAACACATTTCCTTCCTCTCCTCCTGTCAGAGTAAACCATAAAGTATCACCATTTTGGATGTGCTCAAATGCATCCAACAAAAACAATTATTTATAAAGACATACTTCACATAACTCTCACTCCTTTCCTCCTGTCAGAGCCTATCGTTAAAATGAAAGCACCAATTACAGTGTAGCACCATCTGGGCTGTGTTGAAAATTGTCTTGAAAATTATCCAAAATATCTTTCAAAACATTCGACTAAGCATCAGTATTATATAAATATGTGATGAACCAGTTTTACATTGCTAATACCCCAAAAACCGATTACATACTGATTCTTCAGAAGATTCGAAAAATTCCATTTGAAGCCATATATCGTTATATGTGAAATATTTCAATGAGTTTATAAAATACCCTCTATAAGTAATTAAAAACCAACATAAAAATAATTAATGTGTTAATAATATGTGGTTGTCCACATGAGTTTAGCATTAAAAAGTATTCTGCAAGTCCTGAAGACAAAAAATATAATCAACTGCTATTTTAGACACCAGTTGCCTACCACCACCATCATATGGGTACACTGTTAAAGGAGATAAAATGTTGGGTCTTTGTACTATGAAATGCTCACTGTCACCAAAAGATATTTGCACTAGTAAAAGTGTTACGTGTTTGATCTTCGTACAAGACTTAGTTTAAAGCCTAACAGAGCATTTTTAAACATTTGCTACATCCATGAGTCCTGTGAAATCTCACAACACTCCAAACTATCTGCAAAACACATCAGCAATGTAAAAAGCCCGACATACAATCATCGTTACGATAGTGTCTGCAGCTGCCATGAATTTTTTAATAATTTCATGGTGGATTCAGCTGGCATTAAATAAAGACAATGTTAGCTGAATGCGTCACGAAATCACTTAAATAGTGCAGTGTTTATCTTGATTATCACAATTTTCACCTCATCCACTAATATCCACACAAGAAACAAGATTATCCACTCCAAAGTATCTGTCAGGGGAAGGGGGAGAGTGAAGACAGTGTATCAGTATAAAAATATAATCTGATTTGATCCATTACAAATGGTTTTAGAAAGCCTATGACTGTGAAAAACAATAGGTTTGCTTATAAATAAATCTTCTGCTACCAGTCACGATTTTCTTTATTTACTTTTCGTAAGACGCGTTTCAGGAAATGATTCCATTTTCAAGTGCGAGTTTTGTGTGTATTATGCCATTTCTTTTGATGTTGTCAGTTGTGAGAGTCTCCTTCATTTCGTTGACTTTTACTGCAGTATATAACAAAAAAAACGCGACTTTTTAGTTGGTTATCGATCCCTTTGATGAAGTTAGTGGCGAGATTTAGAAGAATTTGTGCTTACAGTTTTCTAATGGTCGATTTGTGCAGAGTCTCACACACAGTAAACATCACATACAAGTTGTTGTACACCTTAAACATTGAAGATATCTAACATAAACAAAACAGTTTCGTAGATGTTCTTCCATGTAATCTACAGAGATAACATTGTAAGTTTTCCACAGATTATGATATGCTTTTGTACAGAGGTTATTTATCTTAACAATTTGGCTCATAACTTACTTACATAGATTTTACAATTGTGCTTATTTCTATGTGTTATTATTTTTATTTAAGTACACTATAGAAACATCTGAAGAATTTCACTGATTTACTTCCAAGTTTTTGTTTAATATTTTAACTTCATATTTTCTGTAGAGTGAATATATATCCAGTTCTTCTAGAAAATCCATTTATGCCCTTTATTTAGTTGGTGGAGTATTTTAACATCTGCTCTATATTTCCAAATGGGTGACCTGAATTATATATGTGTGTTGCTATTGCTGATGTAGTGTGTTTGTTGTGGGTGCAGGCTTTAATGTGCTCTGTGTACCTGGTGTTCAAATTTAGGCCTGTTTGTCCTAGGTATAACATGGAGCATTCCTGGCAAATTACCTTGCACATTACAGAGCCTGAATATGGCTCATGATTACACTTTATATTATGTATTAGTTTTTGTTATAGTTTATTAGATGTAGAAAACCCAATTATTAATTTGTGATTTCTGAAAGTATTTGCAATCTTCTGTGATAAATTCCCAAAGTATGGGATACTGGATATACATTAATTTTCTGTTTTTCTTTTGTTGTGGAGTTTATGCATGGGTCTTTCTTCACTTTGTCTAGGATTGTGACAACCATGAATACATTATAACCATTGGCAACAGTATCTTTTTCACTGTGATTATTTCTTGTTGCATGTTTTCTTGATTCAAAGGTATTTTTGTTGCCACATGTAGCACTGACCAATATGCTGCCTGTTTATGGATATTTGGATGACCTGAGGTTGTATGGATTGTGGTGTTAGTCACTGAGCTTTTCCTATGAATTTTGAATGTGCTTGTATGTTGTGTCTTGTAATATTTAGGTCTAGAAAGTAGATACTTTTATTTTGCTCATGTTCCACTGTAAATTTAATTTCCTCATGTAGATTATTGAAGTAATTTAGAATGTCTGTGATGTCTTTGGTATCCCCTTTCACTAACTGTAGTGTGTCATCTACATATCTACTATAAAATTCTAATTTCTTTAGGCAAGGTTCTTGCTGTTAAATAATTTTTGTTCTAAGTGACATAAATACGAGGGCAGTTCAATAAGTAATGCAACACATTTTTTTTCTGAAACAGGGGTTGTTTTATTCAGCATTGAAATACGCCAGGTTATTCCCCAATCTTTTAGCTACACAACACTATTTTTCAACGTAATCTCCATTCAATGCTACGGCCTTACGCCACCTTGAAATGAGGGCATGTATGCCTGCACGGTACCATTCCACTGGTCGATGTCGGAGCTAACGTCGTACTGCATCAATAACTTCTTCATCATCCGCGTAGTGCGTCCCACGGATTGCGTCCTTCATTGGGCCAAACATGTGGAAATCCGACGGTGCGAGATCGGGGCTGTAGGGTGCATGAGGAAGAACAGTCCACTGAAGTTTTGTGAGCTTCTCTCGGGTGCGAAGACTTGTGTGATGTCTTGCGTTGTCATGAAGAAGGAGAAGTTCGTTCTGATTTTTGTGCCTACGAACACGCTGTAGTCGTTTCTTCAATTTCTGAAGAGTAGCACAATACACTTCAGAGTTGATCGTTTGACCATGGGAAAGGACATCGAACAGAATAACCCCTTCAGCGTCCCAGAAGACTGTAAGCATGACTTTACCGGCTGAGGGTATGGCTTTAAACTTTTTCTTGGTAGGGGATTGGGTGTGGCGCCACTCCATTGATTGCCGTTTTGTTTCAGGTTCGAAGTGATGAATCCATGTTTCATCGCCTGTAACAATCTTTGACAAGAAATTGTCACCCTCAACCACATGACGAGCAAGCAATTCCGCACAGATGGTTCTCCTTTGCTCTTTATGGTGTTTGGTTAGACAACGAGGGACCCAGCGGGAACAAACCTTTGAATATCCCAACTGGTGAACAATTGTGACAGCACTACCAACAGAGATGTCAAGTTGAGCACTGGGTTGTTTGATGGTGATCCGTCGATCATCTCGAACGAGTGTGTTCGCACGGTCCGCCATTGCAGGAGTCACAGCTGTGTACGGCCGGCCCGCACGCGGGAGATCAGACAGTCTTGCTTGACCTTGCGGCGATGATGACACACGCTTTGCCCAACGACTCACCGTGCTTTTGTCCACTGCCAGATCACCGTAGACATTCTGCAAGCGCCTATGAATATCTGAGATGCCCTGGTTTTCCGCCAAAAGAAACTCGATCACTGCCCGTTGTTTGCAACGCACATCCGTTACAGACGCCATTTTAACAGCTCCGTACAGCGCTGCCACCTGTCGGAAGTCAATGAAACTATACGAGACGAAGCGGGAATGTTTGAAAATATTCCAAAAGAAATTTCCGGTTTTTTCAACCAAAATTGGCCGAGAAAAAAAATGTGTTGCATTACTTATTGAACTGCCCTCGTATGTCAGCTTTGGTACCAGATATACATGACCCCTCTGCTAGGCCATCTGGTTGTTTATAAATGTTGCCATTAAAGGTAAAGTTGTTGCAACTTAGGTTTAGCTGAAGGAGTTCCATCAATTCGACAATATCTGTGTATGAAAGTTTCTTGTGTTACATAAGGTAGTTTTGTATTACTAAGAACCAGAAAGCTCCCACAAGATGCTCAGTTTGTATCGCTTGACATCACCAATCTTTACTCAAACATATCCATACTAGAAGCTATAACAGGAATACAAAATATTTCCGTTTCTAAAGTATCTGTATAACTAGCCAAAATATATGCTGCTTGCATCATTCTTGTAATATGCAAGATCTGTATCAAAATTGGAGATAAGGCAAAGTTGTATGTGAAGAATTTCACACAATTTGCAAACTCTATGAGGGTTCCAGTTAAATATTTCCATGTCTAAATCGTCTGTGTTATACCACCTACTAAAATACTTACAGCTTGCATACTGACGCTATGGATAAAAGCTTTTAGGTTAGGCAACACACAGGAAAGTTACGCAAATGTGTTATACCTAAGACTGCTAGTATATCACAAAAATGAATGACTTTCTTTTAAGTACATTGATTCCTTTTTCACAGTTTGCAAAGTACAAAAATGTATGTCAAAACTGTTGATTGATACTGAATTTATTACGACAAATACGATCTTACCGTTGCTAAAACAGGTTTCTGATACACAGTACAAGAGGACAGGGAACATGCATATTTAAAGCAAACAGCAATGCGTCTGCGTGGAAGGATCAATACTGCCGTTTCTCCTTGGGAACAAATTTTAATAGGTGAGTGTTGTCAGAGTGTCTTAACATTTTATAATACTGTTAAACAATTTCCTTGTCTTCCTTCACAGGCCGGTCGCGGTGGTCTGGCGGATCTAGGTGCTCAGTCCGGAGCCGCGCGACTGCTACGGTCGCAGGTTCGAATCCTGCCTCGGGCATGGATGTGTGTGATGTCCTTAGGTTAGTTAGATTTAAGTAGTTCTAAGTTCTAGGGTACTGATGACCATAGATGTTAAGTCCCATAGTGCTCAGAGCCATTTTCCCTTCACAGTCTAGGGAGAAATTAAATTTCTTTTATAGAAATTCACTTTATTTTTTCATAAATTTAGCTGTATTGTGCACTGCTTGCAAAGCCAGCTGGAATACTAATCTTTACACGAGACCATTCAGGTTGATATTTGTTGTAAAGTTGTTCGAGACCAACAATGATGAATGCAATTCCTTTCTTCTTCTTCATCACTGTAATCAACATCTTCCTCTTCATCGTAATTGTCATTTTTGCTTCATTCTAATCATAATCATCCTCTTCTTATTCTCCAACTTCTGCTGCCACAAAGACATTGTTTTAACATCCTGGTCACTCTCCTTTTGGAAAAGTTGTCCAAATCTCTCATAAGCGCGTCTAACAGGAACTTGAAGTGCATGCCTCTTGAACTATATCTTCCCTTCATCTGACAAAACCTCATGAGACTGTCTTATCCAACATTAGACAAACATGTAGTAAGTCTGAAATTGAGAGTTATATGTCATTAATATCTCTGTTGATTAATAGTAATAGACTACGTAAGTAGCTTTGTTTTCCATTTTTTCTCACTGACGGGAAGTTGAAATGCTAGCAGCTCCCTCTAATCGAGTAAAAACTGGTAACATTTTTGGCATCCAACATTAGCACAGTTCAGTTACAGTCTAAAATTATGAATAATGTATCTACTTTGGGTGGCCGTAAGTGACTCTATACAAATCGTACTTAATATAATTATCCACTGTTTCCTGCAAATGACTACATATTTAAGTATTCATTCAATTACTTTAAATAAAATATGATTACCAGCAGAATACGTTTACATTTATCGACTGAATTGCGGAAGCGTCGTGAAATGTACTCCATTTTATGAACAGCTTTTCTCAGTGAGGATCTAGCTATTACTTCTTAGTTTTTACTTCTTTTCCTGTTTTCCTTGCGTTTCTTTTGGTTTTGTGCCTTCCTTTTTCTCCTTTTGTAGTTTTCCACGTTGGCTTCACAACAAATCGCAACAAAATGAAGCAATCTGCCAATATCTTGACTTTTTAAACATACTTTGACACTTTTTCAATGTGCATACACAGATATCAGCATGATATTGACTAAGAAAGTTGAAATTTGTTACTGTAACATGCAATTAGCAGAAGTAGGTTGAGGCTTATCAAGTCAAGATTTGGACGTGTTGTTGTATCACTATAATAAGCATTACAAAGAGAGAGAGGAAATTAACTATGGTGTATAAGTCAGACAGATTATTGTGAGACACATTTGGAAAAGTTTTACATGTTGCATGCACATGCAAATTAACCTGAAAACTTATCAAATTGCTCGAAAAAGTGTATTAAACAGCCCCACAAATTGTATCAACTGGCCTAAAAAGGATAGGGTGATTGAAAGATATTATAGAAGAAGGGGGAAACGTTAAGCAAGTAAGAAAATCAAACGAAAATTATGCCACTGGATGGGTCTGTAAGTGTCATAACTTAAATGGGTTTGGTTGGAAATGATAGATGAATTGCAATACCATGGCTATGGTGTGCGTTGCACATTAAACCAACAGTACTGTGCAATGTTTATGACAGCACCAATTTGGCACTCAGCAGTTGTAAGAATGGTTAGTTAGATAAGCTCATTTACCGTGGGAATGTCATCCCACATAGGATGTGTAAAAATCAATTTTTAATTGTCCTAAGGCCAAAATCTGCATAAAAATGTAACAGTGACATCAGCTTTTAATGACTGAGGCCAAAAAACTGCATAAAAAGTAACAATAGCAACAATGATATTGGTTTTCAGTTGTACTGAGGCCGAAAACCGAATCAAAAGCAACAATGAAATCTGATTTTAATTGAAGTGAGACTGTCGCAGGACATGCTCGATATGCTGTCCGCCGTTTTCTGCTGTAAATTAAAAACAAAAAACAGTGTATTTTACAACAGATAAGAATGTATTCTAGGTCACCTTCAAAATGCATTGCACAACACGTGCTTTCAGTTCAGCTAGGTTTATAATCAGAGCATCATTCAGATAACACCGCATCCTGAAGCCATACAGATTGAGGCCAGATGATCTTGACAGCCATGCTCTAGGGAACCGACAGCTGATAATTCCAGCATTTTCAAAATGGTTCTGCGGAAGCTGCTTCACTGGCTGTGCAATGTGCAGTGTAGTGCCATCCTGCACAATAATGATACCACCCACACATCCCTACTGTTAAAGGTTTGAAGTGGCGTTGAAGCACAAAAACTCTGTAGCACTTACCAGAGTCGGTGCACGTTTCATGATCCACAGGACCTATCTCCTTGAAAAAAAATATAGGTCTAGAATAAACGATGCCGTCCACTCACACCAAAAGTTACCTTTGTAGAATGAAGAAGTACAAGTTTACGCATAAGCGGATTTTCCGTTGGCTATATTCTGCAATTCTGTTTATCGGCATGCCCTTGGAGATGGAAATGGGCTTATTCTCTCCATGACCATTCATTGGCCGCTTCCACGCCGGCAAGAAATTCTAGAACAAATGTTTCTCTTACTGCCAGGTCAGCATGAAGCAGCTCCTGAACATGGATAATTTTCTATGGATAGCAGTGCAGAATGTTTCACAGAATTTTATGCATCATGTTCACAGGATGTAAGAAGTTTGGGAAATTCCTCATTCACTGCATGTTCGCACATTACCACTCAATCACTCCTGCAATGCTGTGGCCACATCTTCTGCCAGTGTCAGATGAGTTGTTTTCTCCCTCCTCAACACTGCTCTTCAAGAGACGCTGACTTCTGTAATTTCGAAAGCGTTTTCTCCAGATCTTTGGCAGACATCAGACCGACACCTTTTTTCGTTCCCTTGATTGTCTAGAACTTACACATAGCTGCTGGCACATAGTCACTGTTCTTGTAATAGCACTTCAGCAGTAATGTGGGATACTACATTGAGACAGTCACGCTGAGCATCTCAGACCGACTGAGGAACAGCTGCATATCTCACGTCTATTACGTTGCATATTCTGCTGCTTACAATGCCACCTAGTGGTAAAATTTTCCATAACGGTTCCCCCTTCTTCGATAATATTCCATTCAAAGCTGTAGACATAATGGGCATTTGCCATTTTCTACAGCTTTTGAAACTGGAACTTTAATTATGATCACCATGTATATCAAATTACCCCAAAACTCTATCCGATTACCCCTCACATTGTAACAGTGCTACTCAAACTTGCCTCAAACCTTATTAAATTAACCCAAGTGTATCAAATAACCCCTCACATAGTGTGACGTTGTCTCAGATGACTGTCAACTTGTTCAAAAGTGTGTCAAATTACCCCCGAAATTGTATTAACTTGCCCAGACGTTAATCACATAAGTCCCCCAAACTCTTTCAATTAATCAAAAATATCTGCTGCATCTTCAGAGCTGTAAACAGTACAATCTATCGTGCAAAGAAGTTCAATAGCTCCCTACCCTGTGGAACTAAGTTTTCACACCTAACCACCTCAGAAAAATCCGTGGAAGTACTGGAAGTTAATCCTGTAGTACTCTGCACCGAAATTAGTGACGCTAACCGTAGTGACAGAAATATTTAACTTCTATCATAAAATGTTGACGGTTTTTCATTATGCTCACTGTGCAAAATTTGTTTCCCAGAAGATATGAATGTGCTATTCTTTCTATGCATAGACATCGCTGTTTGCATCCCATGTGCAATTCCACTTTTTGCGTGGAACATGTGGCAGAAGCCTCTTTTAAATACAGGAAAATCATATCTGCCGCAATAAATTCATTCTCAGTGAACTATTTTTAACATAAAATGGATTGTTAATATACATTTCTTTTACTTTGTAAACTGTGAAAATATGTCACTATTCTTATGGGAATGTCATTGTTTATTATTATTATTATTATTATTGTTGGCGAATTTTCCCTAAAAGGAAATCGTTAAGCTTATGACTTTGAAGGCTTGTTCTTCTTGTCCTTCCAGTACTCCTTCATTCTCTTGGAGAGGGCCTCTTTTCTCTCCTCAGACCATTCTTGTTTGGTCCGCTGTTTTAGCGCTTCTGACTTTACTTCCCAATTGTCTATGTGTTTTCGGAAGGTGCTTCTGTCTGTGGTGTTTGTGGTGACAATTGCTTGTAGGTCTTTTCGGACTCCTTCCATCCAGGGTGTCGAGACTTTAAGTGTCTTGATGTGTTCTAGAATTTTCTTGGTGAGTCTTGTTTCAGGGAGTCTATCTAAATGTCCGTAGAATTTAAGGCGCCTTTTTCTCATATCGTTCTCGATGTTCGAATATGCTTCTACTGTTGAGTTCTTCTGTAGTCTGTAGCCATCTGGTGTGGGTCTTCCTCCTAAAATTTTCTTCATGATTTTGCGTTCTTCTTTTTTGATTTCTTCAATTTTGATTTTCCTGTTGAGTGCTAGTGTTTCGCTGGCATACAGTACGGCGGGTTTGATCACTGTGTTATAGTGTCTGATCTTGGTGTTTCTGGAAATGCATTGTTTGTTGTAGACGTTTCGTACCATGCCTAGTGATTTCCGTGTCTTCTGTTGTCTGTCTTCGTAAGCCAGTTTCTCTGTTCCGGTAGGTTCGATGATTTCGCCTAGGTATCTGAAGTGTGTGACCCCTTTAATTTTGCCGTACTTGGTTGTGATGTCGCCGCCTTCTCTTGTTAGGACTTGCGTTTTTTCAAAAGAGATTTGTAGGCCGACTTTCTCGGCGCATTCTTTCAGGATTTCGATCTGTGTTTTTTCTGATGTTGGGTCATAGGTCAGTATCGCTAGGTCGTCTGCGAATGCTAGGTAAGGGATTTCCAGTCTTTTCCTTCCTAATGTGACTGGTCTCCAAGTGTTTTGTCTCCTGACTTCAGTTTCCCATTCGCTCATTACTTTGTCCAGGATGATGTTGAACAAAGCGGGGAGAGTCCATCTCCTTGTCTTAGGCCAGTGTGGATTTCAAAGGGGTCCGAGATTTCGCCCATGAATTTGACTTTGGATTTTGAATTGGTTAGTGTCTGTTCGATTAGTCTTCGGGTCTTTTGGTCTAGGCCTTTTTCTCTGAGGATTTGGATGAGGGACTTTCTGTCGATCGAGTCGTAAGCCTTTTTGAAGTCGACGAAAGTGCAGATGATTTTTTTGGGGCTTGTCATGAGGGATTTTATGATTGATTTCAGGTTGAAGATTTGTTCGGGGCAGGCTCTGTTGGGTCTGAAACCCGCTTGGTATTCCGAGATGGCGGGTTTCAGTTGTCCTTGCGTTCTGGTGAGAAGGCAGGTTCATAGAATTTTGTAGATGACCGGTAGCAGGGAAATTCCTCTATAATTGTTTGTGTCTGTCCTGTCACCTTTCTTGTGTAGCGGGTGAATGAGAGCGGTCTTCCAGTTGTCAGGTATGATTTCGGTTGTCCAGGTGTTCTGTATGATTTGTGTGATTCCGTTTAGCGAGTTTGGTCCTAGGTTCTTCAGCAGTTCTGCCGTTATTCCGTCTTCACCGGCTGCCTTGTTGTTTTTCAGTTTCTTTATGCAGTGGAGGATTTCTTCTTTTGTTGGTGATGGTGAGTCTTCCGGTGCGTTGGCCGGTTCTCGGGGTTCGAAGGTTGAGTTAGGTTCCGGGCAATTTAGTAATTTTGAAAAGTACTTCGCGGGCTCCTCACAATTTTCTTTGTTGGTAAGTGCCAGTTTTCCGTCTTCTTTTCTGAAGCAGAGGTTCCGTGGTGAGTGTCCTTTGACTTGGTTGGCGAACGTCCTGTAGAAATCCCGTGCGTTGAAATTTCTGAAGTCTTCTTCGATGGAGTTTAGCTGATCGTTTATGTATTTGCGTTTCTCTTGTCTTATTGTTTTCGATGTTTGTCTTCGAATTTCATAGAAGTTGTCCTGTGTTTCTTGTGTTTTGTTGCTGTTGTAGTTTGTGAAAGCTGTTCTTCGATTTTGTAGGGCGATTTCGCAGGTAGTGTTCCACCAAGGGTGCCTGGGTTTTCTAGTCAGCGGGATCAGTTCTTTGGCTGTGTTCACAATTTTTTGTTTAAAGCTGGTCCAATCTTTCGCCTCTTGTTTTTCCCAGTGTTCTGTGATGTTCGATTCTCTGATCTTTCTTGTATCAAATTTCGGTGAGGTCAATTTCTTTTTGTGTTGTCTTCTTGGTGTGAGTTTGATTTTGATTCTTGTTAGGTAGTGGTCCGAATCTAGGTTGGCGCCTTTTCTCACTTGGACGTCGTGGATTTCTTTCTGGTATTCATAGGAGATTGCCACGTGATCTATCTGGAATTCGCCTAGTGAGTGGACTGGTGATCGCCACGTCTTTTGTTTCTTGGGCTTTTTCATCGGGGAGGTTGACATGATTTTGAGGTTGTTTTGCTGGCAGAGTTCGATCAGTCTGGTGCCGTTTTTGTTGGTGAATTTGTGTGCAGGGAAATTTCCTACTGTTTTTCTGTAGCGTTTTTCTCTGCCGATTTGTGCGTTGAAATCGCCTAGTAGAATTTTCGCGTTGTCTTGGGGTATTTTTGCCAGGGTGGTTTCGAGTTTGTCCCAGAATTTGTCTGTTTCTTCTGGTTTGTCCTTGTTGTCTGCGTTCGTGGGGGCATGTACGTTGATGAGGGTGTAGTTCTTGTTGGCGTGTTTGATTCGCATGGTCATGAGCCTGTTGTTGATCGCGTTGACTTCTTTTACTGTGTCTAGGATGTTTTTGTTTACTGCGAAGGCCATGCCGAGGAGTGCTCCTCCTTTGCCGATTTTCCTGTTGGTTCCACTCTTGAAGAGTCTGTAGTTTCCGTAGTCTATTGTGTCTGAATCCGTGTATCTTGTTTCTTGTAGCGCTAGGATCGAGATCTTTTGACTGGTGAGTTCCGTTGTCAGATTGTGTAATTTTCCCGTTTGTATTAGTGTCTGTATGTTGAAGGTGCCAAAGTATGTGTGTGTTTTCTTGGGTACTTTGCCAGAGCGCTCCGACTCGCCCTTTAGTACATCTCCAGGTCCCCCAGAATCCGAGTGCCTGGTTGCCGTCTTGCGACGGGTGGATCGTCCACCTGGGGTAATTTTGTTTTTAGGTGTACTTGCCATTATGCTTGTAATTCGTCTGGCTTGCGCCAGTTTGGTAGAACCAGGGATTTTCAGTTCCTGGAGCTCGTATCAGCCGCACCATTGGTGACAGACGCTGGCCAGAGTACCGGTAGTTACCACACAGACGTGTCTGGGCTTTTGTGTTATTTTTCATCGTTTCGCCGGTTTTTACTCCGGTTACTTATCCTCGAGGATGTTTATATTTAAACGTTTGTTTAAAAATGCATGTTAATCTGCAGTATAAGTGACATATCATAACAGAACACCTTATTCTTTCCTGAAATTGAACTCCTTATTTCTTCCTTCCTTTTCTAAAAATCGCATAGTGTGTGTGGTTGTACTTTCACTAGATGTTGGTGTATTTAGTTACCGTTTTATACCGAACCATAGTTTCAAATGCAACAATTTGTGTAATATTTTTCCTATTGGTGCATTGTCTTTGGTTCCATTCTAAACTGCTGAAGAGGAAAAGTTAGATGATGACAGTACACATGACAAGACTGAGCACAATTTACATATCTAGAGACTGTTGCAGTGTAAACATCACTTTTTCTTGCTTAGCTAACGCATTTTAGAGTATTGCGGCACCTGAAAATATCATGGATGACGTACAGTTATTAATTAGAGCCTTCCAACTTTTTGTACTTAACCTCAGCTACATCCCAATCATTTGTAACACCTGATACCTATTACATTTTCCTAGTGATACATTATCTTCACTATCTCGCTTTCCTTGACACATAATTTAGAATTCACCATTACGGGTTATAGATGGATATTTATGAAAACTATCCTGATGTAAAAATTGGGATAATATATATAAATATTGCACTTTTTGCGTAGCTTCTATATTTTGCGGACATGTTAGAATATTGTCAAAAATTGACAAGCATGATAGATGAGGAAAGATGGAACATCTGATGTTTTTAACAGTGGAGAGAGGGTTTTTAATTTTCGTTTACTGACTGAGAGATACATTGACTGATTGACAGCATCATAAGTTGAAGGTCATAGATGACATCATGTATGATCATTACGGTTACATGACGATGGTGTGATGAACCTAATTGTCATTTAAAGATCAAAGTTCGAGAGAATGCATAGGTAGTAAGACTATGACGATTGTGGGTGGACCAGAATCAGCATAGTATTTCTACTACTAGAGAAAATGGAATTAAGAGAGTCCTAATTTCGGTAAATATCCAGTGGTACAGCAGTCTTTGTGTAATTGAAACTGAAACTTGCTGTAAGTGAGTTCCAGTATTGCAATGGCTTTGCAACTGCGATGTTTAAAGCTTGTCTGTCGTGATCTCGGCATAGAAGGAGTATATGTGATCTGATTTAAAAGCAACAACTTACTTATTATGAACATTAGCATCTGTGACTTCGGATGCACAAGATATTTGTGATACACCAAATAAAGTAAAACAGATACTATTTGCTGATATGGAACTTGTACTTACTATAAAAACTGATTGTAGTGACGTCTGCAAGAAGGTTCCATTTATGTGGCAATGATACCAGAAATCCAACATTTTAGTTACTTCATTATTTATATACAGTCGATTAGGTTACTAATCAGAATAATTAACAGATTATGAGATTTATCAATGCGTTTTTACAAAATAGTGACTATAAGCACAATATTAAAACCATATAGTTTTTTAACACAGAAACCAAAGAGAAACGTTATAGACAGACAGCTACATTTGAGGCAAGGGTCCCAAATTAGAGTCACAGTCCGGGACACTGTTTTAATCTGCGAGAAAGCTTCATAACAGCACACACTCCGCTGAAGGGGAAAATGTCAATCTGTAAGCATCCCCCAGGTTGTGGCTGAGACATGTCTCCGCAATATCCTTTCTTCCAGGGGAGCTAGTGTTGTACAGTTCGCAGGAAGGAAAGAAGGAAAGCAGGAAGGAAGGTAGATTGGGTTTAACGACACGCCGAATCGAGATCATTAGAGATGGAGCAAAAGCCCGCATTGTATGAAGAATGAGGTACAAAATCGGTCGTACCGCTTCAAAGGAACCATTACATCATTTGCCTGCAACAGTTCAGAGAAATCACGGAAAAACCTATTTCTGGATGGCCAGTCGTGGGTATAAACCATCGTCATCCTGTTTGAGAATCCAGTGTGCTAGCCACAGAGCCATCTTGCTCGAAGGTTGGTAGGAGAACTTCTGTGAAGATAGGAACGTAGAAGACGAGGTACTGCCAGAAGTAAAGTTTTAAGGACGGTTGTGAGTCGTGCCTGGGTAGCGCAGTCCCTAGCGCACTTGCCCACGAAAGGCAAACGTCCTGAGTTCGAGTCTTCTTCTGCCACACAGTTTTGATCTGTCAGGAAGTTTCACATCAGCACTCATTCCACCGCAGAGTGGAAATTTCATTCTGGAAACATCCCTCAGGTTTTGGCTAAGCCATGTCTCCACAATGTCTTCCTTCCAAGAGCGCTAGACTTGCAAGATTCGCAGGAGAACTTCTGTGAAAATGGTAACGCAGAAGAAGAGGTAACGGCGGAATTAAAGCTGTGATGCCGGCTTGTGTTTTATGCTTGGGTAGATAAGTCGCTATAGCATTTATCTGCGAAAGGCAAAGGTTCCGAGTTCTAATCTGTGTTCGGTAGAGTTTTAATGTGCCAGGAAGTTTCATAGCAACATTTAATACTTAGTCATCAACGGAAGTGACGGTTTTGCTGTTTTTTCTGATGCTGTCGAATATTTAGCAATATCCATGACACTTGAATACCATGTGTAAGTAAGACGACGAGAGAATTGTAAAAATCTAGTTAAATAGTATAATAACAATGACTCTCGATCATTACTTTGCTATTTTACGAATATGAATATCATTTCAGAAGCTTCAGTCATTATTTTCTGGTATGTCTCAAGACATTAAAGACTTCTCTTGTTTGCAAGATTCTGCAATTAGTAGCTTTGGTTCGTCATGCAAGTACAGGGTTTTTTAAATTTGATCTCTCTCTACTGACATCTGCAGATAGACTGCATGGGCACTATTAATGCAGATTTGAGGTCACGATTAAAATACATGTCCTCATAAGATACCGCTTACAGTTTTAAACTGCTGCAAACATAGAACACTTACGATTGAAACTATTTGGCATTTCTGGCTAGTGACTGGATCAACTGACACTCCTCCTGAGTCTTCCGCACCTGATACAATAAAACAGCGCCGCCGTTGTAGAGGCTAGGGCACATAGAGTATGTTTATCATTAAACATCTACACCTAGTACATGTCAGCATCTCACGTCACAATACTGCAGTAACGTTTGTTTGGTTCATCCTTTGAGCTCATACCATTCTCTTTTCTGTGTATTGACTGAACCTCGAGGCCAAAGACATGGGCTAGAAAGCTGTGCCATGGTAGCCAGTGATCCCAGAGCAGGTTACCATGTGTGTTCAATAGGCACTGGCTCCACCAGAAATCTGCAGAACTACTTGTGCAAACAACTATCACTATTTCTTTGCTGCATTAGTGGCCAACAACAGAAAAACATTGTCGCCGGCGTCAGATTGCGGATTGCGGACATCAGCGCGCTTGATGGCTGCCAGGTCGTTAGTGCCTGGCGTCTGATCTCTTAACCTTCAAGGTCCTGCAGGCACTGGGGTTTCCTCGTGCCACTATTGAAAAGGTCTACTGCGAGTACCTCTATTCGAGGAAAACTCCCATCGTCAGTGACTCTGCCATAAACAACTACTTATTACTGACGGATGTAGTCATTCAATACCATGGATTATACGAGTTGACTTCTAAATGTACGTTACACAATCTTATGAAATGGCCAAGTTATTATCCACAGCCGATAGATATTTGGAAAATTTCATTTTATGAGCCAACAGCTATTCAGTTACATTTATAATATACCTGTTTCGGTACACAAGAGAGACTGCAAGATACTAGACAAGAATAACACAGGTATGTGATTTCCTACAATATTATAACGTACAAGTAGGTACAACGTATTGGAAATACACTCCTGGAAATGGAAAAAGAACACATTGACACCGGTGTGTCAGACCCACCCTACTTGCTCCGGACACTGCGAGAGGGCTGTACAAGCAATGATCACACGCACAGCACAGCGGACACACCAGGAACCGCGGTGTTGGCCGTCGAATGGCGCTAGCTGCGCAGCATTTGTGCACCGCCGCCGTCAGTGTCAGCCAGTTTGCCGTGGCATACGGAGCTCCATCGCAGTCTTTAACACTGGTAGCATGCCGCGACAGCGTGGACGTGAACCTCATGTGCAGTTGACGGACTTTGAGCGAGGGCGTATAGTGGGCATCCGGGAGGCCGGGTGGACGTACCGCCGAATTGCTCAACACGTGGGGCGTGAGGTCTCCACAGTACATCGATGTTGTCGCCAGTGGTCGGCGGAAGGTGCACGTGCCCGTCGACCTGGGACCGGACCGCAGCGACGCACGGATGCACGCCAAGACCGTAGGATCCTACGCAGTGCCGTAGTGGACCGCACCGCCACTTCCCAGCAAATTAGGGACACTGTTGCTCCTGGGGTATCGGCGAGGACCATTCGCAACCGTCTCCATGAAGCTGGGCTACGGTCCCGCACGCCGTTAGGCCGTCTTCCGCTCACGCCCCAACATCGTGCAGCCCTCCTCCAGTGGTGTCGCGACAGGCGTGAATGGAGGGACGAATGGAGACGTGTCGTCTTCAGCGATGAGAGTCGCTTCTTCCTTGGTGCCAATGATGGTCGTATGCGTGTTTGGCACCGTGCAGGTGAGCGCCACAATCAGGACTGCATACGACCGAGGCACACAGGGCCAACACCCGGCATCATGGTGTGGGGAGCGATCTCCTACACTGGCCGTACACCACTGGTGATCGTCGAGGGGACACTGAATAGTGCACGGTACATCCAAACCGTCATCGAACCCATCGTTCTACCATTCCTAGACCGGCAAGGGAACTTGCTGTTCCAACAGGACAATGCACGTCCGCATGTATCCCGTGCCACCCAACGTGCTCTAGAAGGTGTAAGTCAACTACCCTGGCCAGGAAGATCTCCGGATCTGTCCCCCATTGAGCATGTTTGGGACTGGATGAAGCGTCGTCTCACGCGGTCTGCACGTCCAGCACGAACGCTGGTCCAACTGAGGCGCCAGGTGGAAATGGCATGGCAAGCCGTTCCACAGGACTACATCCAGCATCTCTACGATCGTCTCCATGGGAGAATAGTAGCCTGCATTGCTGCGAAAGGTGGATATACACTGGACTAGTGCCGACATTGTGCATGCTCTGTTGCCTGTGTCTATGTGCCTGTGGTTCTGTCAGTGTGATCATGTGATGTATCTGACCCCAGGAATGTGTCAATAAAGTTTCCCCTTCCTGGGACAATGAATTCACGGTGTTCTTATTTCAATTTCCAGGAGTGTATAATAACACTTATATAATGTAAATTAGTCTGTGAAAAATAGATCTCTCCCAAATACAACATCAAATATAAAATGTGATTAATTATCACGATAACTGTTTCAATGAATTTTCATTTTAGTAGATTTACGCAATCAATCTTAACATCGGATAACTAATACAGGCTCAGTCGGAACAAGATATATACAAGAAAACGCTACTCCATCGATATACAGTACGAACGACATAACAGTTCTCAGATAAAATTACAATACTGAAAGAAGTAGACTTTACATGTTCATCCAAGAGTATCAGGCTATGGTTGTGTGTTGCAGTTATACCTCCTGTATTATTCTTTGACTACAGATGAAGTAAATACAGATTAAATTAAGATGGTGTCTGTCGGCGATGGTCAAGAGGGTACATTACTCAAAAATGTTCTCCTGAGTTGCATACAAAACCAAATAAACCCCAACGTGGGTGTTTTTCGCTCAGTAGCTGGAGGAATCAACAGTAAGCAAATACTATTTGATGATATCGTATTTGGCAGAGACGTTTTTTTTGACTAACTGATGCACATCACGTAAGTATTAAGAGGCTTCAAATTTTTTCCCATACTTTCTAACACTGCAGTAATTCTTGTCTTATACCTTACAGTATCTCGTGTGAAGATGGTAGCCAGTACCGAAACCGACACAGAATGAATAAAATTGTACAGCTATTGCCACATAAAATGTAACTGGTACTGAATATTGCACTACATTTCAGACTGACGCAGACTGGGGACACAATTATTCAACACAAAGTCTCTTTTAAAATAAGTTAGAAACATTCTACCAATCGTTCAATTCCTCGATGACAGAAGTCCAGTCCTTTATCACACAGCCATACGAGAAACACTGTGTGAACAACCTAATGGACGGAAAGTCTGCGATTGCCGAGAATCAGTTCCTCGATGACCTGGCCATTGTCGCCTGTGGGAGACACCGATGACCTTCCTTCGTGATCAGCATCACCACGTATTTGCGGCCTTGGTCAAATTGTTGGCACCATTTCGATGCGGAGAGACTCAACACTGCATTTGGCCCATATACCATCAGAATTTCAAGATGTAAAACTTCGACGTTTTGCCCACAAGAATCTTACTGTCCTGCGTACTGCAAATTTTGGTGTATGTTCCATGTTGCCTCGCCATTTCACTCCCACACTGTGACACACCTGTTTCCTGTGACGCAGCAGAACTGTGTCCGGAGGAAACACAGAACATGCATTCTCTTCCGACAACGCGCCAACGATGGTGCGCATTGGTCTGTGTGGGCTGACATTCGTGATTTACTTTTTAAAATTCCCTCGTTTCGGCGGATGGATGAGCAACGTTATGGCACATCACTGGAAATTTCATGTGGAATTTCAAAAGGATATTAGCAGCAAAACAAAGCACCTTAACACAGTAGAGTCTAAAGTTACAAGTTCACATGTGCCGCTTTGTTCAACGTAAACCTCTGGGAACGGAGATCAGCGTGGGCGTGAAGACAAAGACAGTAAATGCTCAATCCGTGGAAAAAGATCATCATGACCAGGGAGCCGCATTACGTGATCATATACGTTCTCTGATCAAAAGTATCTGAACAGCCTATGTAATGCGAAATTGACCACTAAATGTCGCGAGAGCTTGACTTGCTAGTGTGAAAGGAGACAGTGAGTATTGTATTGTCAGCAGAGAAACGATAACAGCAGAACGCGTCTGTCACGAAGGCTCAGTGACTAGTCACTGGACATCGCCTGAGTAACAGATCCATCAGCGAAATTTCGACCTTTCTAAAGCTGCCCAAGTCGACCTTTAGTAAAGCTAAACCAAGACCAGACAGAAATCATGTCCTGAAGGACAAGATTCGTAAGCACTTGGGGAAGGTAGTAGTGAAAGATCATGTCAGATTGGGGGAAGGAATCACTGTGAGTTCCAAACTTTTACCAGTCCTGCAAGCACAATGCGCATAGGGAGTTAGATTATGGTGTGCAATGGTCGAGTCGCTCCTCATCATGCACCACACTTGTCTTGATATGGAGAGCGACGCCACTGGACAGCTGTTGTCAGCCAAATTTTGACTACGAACGACTGATTATGCTACACCCTGTGGAAATACGATGGATGGGTTTGGATTTGGCGTATTCCTACAGAAACTTGCCTCTCATAAACTGTAGTGCTTACAGTACGGAGGAGATAGTGTTACGGTGTTGTTTTGATGGTTAATGTGTAGTCCCATTATTGCACTAAAGAACATGCTACATGTGGAAGCATATGAATGCATGTTAGAGCATTCTGTACTGCGTACTATAGAGGAAGAGTCGGAACAATGCCTGCTGGTACCATCATGACAATGCGTCTTGTAATAAAGCAACATCTGTCAGGCAATGACTTCCTGATATGAACATGAACCCAATGGAACACTCCCCCAATGAGTTAGAAAGCTCTCCTACATCGGCTCTTGATGAAAAATTGGCTGCCATTTCGCCACAGACGAAGTATGCCCACAACAGATGATGCCGTCATAAATACTAAGGGTGGACACACAACATACTGATGCCCACTAATAGGCGTCCGAATACGTTTGATCAGGTAATACACCGAAGAGCCAAAGAAACTAGTACACCAGCCTAATATAGTGCAGGGCCCCCGCGAGCACGTAGAAGTACCGCAACACAACGTGGCATGGACTCGACTAATGTCTGAAGTAGTGCGAGAGGGAACGGACACCATGAATCCTGCAGAGCTGTCCATAAATCCCTAAGTGTACGAGAGCTTGAAGATCTTTTCTGAACAGCACGTTGCAAGGCATCTCAGATATGCTCAATAATGTTCATGTATGGGGAGTTTGGAGGCTACCGGAAACGTTTAAATTCAGAAGAGTGTTCCTGCAGCCACTCTTAGCAATTCCGGGCGTGGGAGGCATGGTGGTCTAGGGGTGGCGTCTACGGTCCCGGGGTTCGATCCCCGCCACTGCCTAAATTTTGATAAATAATCAGCATTGGCGGCCGAAGACTTCCGGCATAAGAAGTCAGCCTCATTCTGCCAACGGCCTTGTCAAAGAGGGTGGAGAAGCGGATAGAGGTTCAGGGCACTCTCTTGTCCTAGGGGTGGGAAATTGCCCCTAAAGGCGGAAGAATCAGCAATGATCAACGACATGAGGATGCAGAAGGCAATGGAAACCACTGCATTAAAGACACGTAACGCGTATCCACAGGACATGTGGCCGGTATTTGAAGAAGTGTCATGATGATCTCTCCATTGACAAAAGATTCCGGTATAGTCCCCCATTCGGATCTCCGGTAGGGGACTGCCAAGGGGGAGGTTACCATGAGAAAAAGATTGAATAATCAACGAAAGGATAACGTTCTACGAGTCGGGGCGTGGAATGTCAGAAGCTTGAACGTGGTAGGGAAACTAGAAAATCTGAAAAGGGAAATGCAAAGGATCTAATCTAGATATGGTAGGGGTCAGTGAAGTGAAGTGGAAGGAAGACAAGGATTTCTGGTCAGATGAGCATCGGGTAATACCAACAGCAGCAGAAAATGGTATAACAGGTGTAGGATTCGTTATGAATAGGAAGGTAGGGCAGAGGGTGTGTTACTGTGAACAGTTCAGTGACCGGGTTGTTCTAATCAGAATCGACAGCAGACCAACACCACAACGATAGTTCAGGTATACATGCCGACGTCGCAAGCTGAAGATGAACAGATAGAGAAAGTGTATGAGGATATTGAAAGGGTAATGCAGTATGTAAAGGGGGACGAAAATCTAATAGTCATGGGCGACTGGAATGCAGTTGTAGGGGAAGGAGTAGAAGAAAAGGTTACAGGAGAATATGGGCTTGGGACAAGGAATGAAAGAGGAGAAAGACTAATTGAGTTCTGTAACAAGTTTCAGCTAGTAATAGCGAATACCCTGTTCAAGAATCACAAGAGGAGGAGGTATACTTGGAAAAGGTCGGGAGATTCGGGAAAATTTCATTTAGATTACATCATGGTCAGACAGAGATTCCGAAATCAGATACTGGATTGTAAGGCGTACCCAGGAACAGATATAGACTCAGATCACAATATAGTAGTGATGAAGAGTAGGCTGAAGTTCAAGACATTAGTCAGGAAGAATCAATACGCAAAGAAGTGGGATACGGAAGTACTAAGGAATGACGAGATACGTTTGAAGTTCTCTAACGCTACAGATACAGCAATTAGGAATAGCGCAGTAGGCAGTACAGTTGAAGAGGAATGGACATCTCTAAAAAGGGCCATCGCAGAAGTTGGGAAGGAAAACATAGGTACAAAGAAGGTAGCTACGAAGGAACCATGGGTAACAGAAGAAATACTTCAGTTGATTGATGAAAGGAGGAAGTACAAACATGTTCCGGGAAAATCAGGAATACAGCAATACAAGTCGCTGAGGAATGAAACAAATAGGAAGCGCAGGGAAGCTAAGACGAAATGGCTGCAGGAAAAATGTGAAGACATCGAAAAAGATATGATTGTCGGAAGGACAGACTCAGCATACAGGAAAGTCAAAAGAACCTTTGGTGACATTAAAAGCAACGGTGATAACATGAAGAGTGCAACGGGAATTCCACTGTTAAATGCAGAGGAGAGAGCAGATAGGTGGAAAGAATACATTCAAAGCCTCTATGAGGGTGAAGATTTGTCTAATGTGATAGAAGAAGAAACAGGAGTCGATTTAGAAGAGACAGGGGATCCAGTATTAGAATCGGAATTTAAAAGAGCTTTGGAGGACTTACGGTCAAATAAGGCAGAAGGGCTGGATAACATTCCACCAGAATTTCTAAAATCATTGGGGGAAGTGGCAACAAAACGACTATTCATGTTGGTGTGTAGAATATATGAGTCTGGCGATATACCATCTGACTTTCGGAAAAGCATCATCCACACAATTCCGAAGACGGCAAGAGCTGACAAGTGCGAGAATTATCGCACAATCAGCTTAACAGCTCACGCATCGAAGCTGCTTACAAGAATAATATACAGAAGAATGTAAAAGACAATTGAGAATGCGCTAGGTGACGATCAGTTTGGCTTTAGGAAAAGTAAACGGACGAGAGAGGCAATTCTGACGTTACGGCTAATAATGGAAGCAAGGTTAAAGAAAAATCAAGACACTTTCATAGGATTTGTCGACCTGGAAAAAGCGTTCGACAATATAAAATGGTGCAAGCTGTTCGAGATTCTGAAAAAAGTAGGGGTAAGCTATAGGGAGAGACGGGTCATATACAATATGTACAACAACCAAGAGGGAATAATAAGAGTGGACGATCAAGAACGAAGTGCTCGTATTAAGAAGGGTGTAAGACAAGGCTGTAGCCTTTCGCCCCTACTCTTCAATCTGTACATCGAGGAAGCTATGATGGAAATAAAAGAAAGGTTCAGGAGTGGAATTAAAATACAAGGTGAAAGGATATCAATGATACGATTCGCTGATGACATTGCTGTCCTGAGTGAAAGTAAAGAAGAATTAAATGATCTGCTGAACGGAATGAACAGTCTAATGAGTACACAGTATGGTTTGAGAGTAAATCGGAGAAAGACGAAGGTAATGAGAGGTAGTAGAAATGAGAACAGCGAGAAACTTAACATCAGGATTGATGGTCACGAAGTCAATGAAGTTAAGGAATTCTGCTACCTAGGCAGTAAAATAACCAATGACGGACGGAGCAAGGAGGACATCAAAAGCAGACTCGCTATGGCAAAAAAAGGCATTTCTGGCCGAGAGAAGTCTACTAATATCAAATACCGGCCTTAATTTGAGGAAGAAATTTCTGAGGAAGTACGTCTGGAGTACAGCATTGTATGGTAGTGAAACATGGACTGTGGGAAAACCGGAACAGAAGAGAATCGAAGTATTTGAGATGTGGTGCTATAGACGAATGTTGAAAATTAGGTGGACTGATAAGGTAAGGAATGAGGAGGTTCTACGCAGAATCGGAGAGGAAAGGAATATGTGGAAAACACTGATAAGGAGAAGGGACAGGATGATAGGACATCTGCTAAGACATGAGGGAATGACTTCCATGGTACTAGAGGGAGCTGTAGAGGGCAAAAACTGTAGAGGAAGACAGAGATTGGAATACAACAAGCAAATCAAGCAAATAATTGAGGACGTAGGTTGCAAGTGCTACTCTGAGATGAAGAGGTTAACACAGGAAATGAATTCCGCCGCATCAAACCAGTCAGTAGACTGATGAAAAAAAAAAAAAAGGGTGGTGACGAATTGTCCTCCTGGAACTGCCCAAGTACGTCGGAAAGCACAATGAACATGAATGGATGCAGATGATCAGACAGGATGCTTACGTACGTGTCGCCCGTCGGAGTCGTATGTAGACGCATCAGGGGTCCCGCATCACTCCAACTGCACGTGCCCTGCACCGTGACGGAGCCTCCACCAGCGTGAACAGTACCCTGCTGATATGCAGTGTCCATGGGTTTACGAGGTTGTCTACATACTCTTACACGTTCATCCGCTCTATACAACTTCAAACGAAAGTCGTCCGACCAGGCAACATGTTTCCACTCATCTACTGTCCAATGATGGTGTTGAAGAGCCCAGGCGAGGCATAAAGTTTGTGTCGTGCTGTCATCAAGGGTACACAAGTTTGCCTTCGGCTCCGAAAGCCCATATCGATGATGTTTTGTTGAATGATTCGCACGCTGACACTTGTTGATGGCCCAGCATTGAGATCTGCAGGAAGGTATGCACTTCCGTCACGTTGAACGATTTTCTTCAGTCGTCGTTGGTCCCGTCCTTGCAGGATCTTTTTCCGTTCGCAGCGATGTCGGGTATTTGAAATTTTACCAGATTCCTGACATTCACGGTACACTAGTGAAATGGTCGTACGGGAAAATCCCCACTTCATCGCAACCTCGGAGATGTTGTGTCCCATCGCTCGTTGCGCCAACTATAACACTACGTTGAGCGTTGATAACCTGCCACTGCAGCAGCAGTAACCGATCTAACAACTGCACCAGACGCTTGTTGTCTTATATAGGCGTTGCCGACCCCAGCGCCGTATACTGCCTGTTTATATACCTCTGTATTTTAATGCGCATGGTTTGGCACTTCTGTGTGTATGGCGATGGGTCCAGTAAGTAAAAAGAGATATGAGGCAGTGCATTGTTATCGTCAATAGTGCACATCTGATGGCAGGAGGCGGATATATACTCGTGTGGGTATAAAATGAAGCTTCCCGTTCGACAGACAGCTTTTCCGATACTTGAAAATACTGACTGATCACGTGCATCCATTTGTTTGCCTACAGCATTCTGCAGGACCGCAAATTAAGAAAATGCACTACTTCATCTCTCAGGAGTTTCTTCAGGAAGACGTCGGGGATATGAAAATCCTCTGTGATCCCCAGCCCCCCCCCCCCCACACACACACACTCTCCACCCCTAACCGTCGTTTTATTTACGACTCTCTATGAAAATCAGGGATGGCACTGAGTGAGACTTATCCACCTCCTAGTTGCTATGAACTCTGGCTCGCAGTGGATCCGTCTTGAAGGTGCGTGGACCCCCATCGATTGCGGTGTATCGTGGAGTCTGTGTCAAGATGGATCGTCGCTGTTGTTAGAGTGAAAGGTGTGCTGCGTGCGGCGAGATAAATGACTAGTTCAGTTAGGTATAAATATACACCAGGATAGGATGTCACCTTCAGACACCAGTAGTACTGGACCCCCAGAAGAAGACGATCAAAATACATTATGAATCCCCTTGGCACTTTTACTTGTCACACTTCGCAAGGTATATGCCCATCGTTTCCTTGGTCGACCTATATTTCTCCTTCCTTTCAGTCTATAATTCTGTAATTTGTTGTGAAAGATTGCATCTCTCATTCAATTTACATTTTGTTTTCACTTCACAGTCCGCAGCTCGTGGTCTCGCGGTAGCGTTCTCGCGGGGTCCCGGGTTGGATTCCCTGCGGGGTCAGGGATTTTCACCTGCCTTGAGATGACTGAGTGTTGTTCTGTCGTCTTCATCATCATCATTCATCCTCACGTCGGAGGAAGGCAATGGCAAACCACCTCCACTAGGACCTTCCCTAGTACGGTGGTGCGGGTCTCCCGCATCGTTCTCCTACGCTCTGTCAAGGAGTATGGGACTTCATCATCATCATCATCCACTTCACAAGCTAGTTGTTGCTAAATAAGCAATGTAGCTGTGGAACACATGTTTCAGAAAATTTTACCACCTACCGACCTGAAAAAAAGTTATGTCTGTTATAGATAAGATAGCATGGAACACATTTCAACTTTGATTCACTAAAACACAGAACTAACAGCTCAATTATTCGTGTTTGATAAGTGGAAAACGGCAAATACTCGTTACAGTGAATCTATAAATCATCACTGAACGGCCTGTGGCACATGGAAACACAAGTCGAAGTTCAAAATGGCTCTGAGCACTGTGGGACTTAACAGCTGTGGTCATCAGTCCCCTAGAACTTAGAACTACTTAAACCTAACTAACCTACGGACATCACACACATCCATGCCCGAAGCAGGATTCGAACCTGCGACCGTAGCGGTCACACGGTTCCAGACTGAAGCGCCTAGAACCGCACGGCTACACCGGCCGGCACAAGTCGAAGTACGGGTACAGAAGTTCACGTGGATTATGAGGAAGATGATATTGTATCTGTTTGCAATCGCATAATTAACTGATAATTTGGAACCATGACGTCGACAGGAATCAGTGGTCATGCGGCATAATCCACTGCCAGAGAGATCTGGCCCTGTGTCGTGAGTAGTAGCCGTGCTTTGAAATACCGCGAATGATGAGGAGGGCGAGAGCCGTAAAAGGATACTAGTGATCCGTCATCTGTGTTGACGTACGTCACAGCAAACATAATGCATTCAGTAACACAAACACCTCACGACTATCGACTTGATGTAAAAGGAGGCTTGAATCCTGTCACAAAAGAATAGAACTGAAATGTTGAAAATTTTAAAAGAAGTGCACAGTTAACTGCTATGTCTTTGTCTATATAATTTACCATGATTATAGGGAACCTTGACTGTACTAGAACTAACACGGCATGAAAATAACTGCTTTATACCGAAATAACAGTACGTACTAATGGAAGCTGAAAGACAAAAGATCACCAGATATAAGTAGTTCATCGCAGCAATATGTATTCATTATTTGTTGATTTCAGGAACACATATGTTAGGGATGATACTGACCCTTAGTACATCACTTACCAATAAATTTGAAAGAGTACTTGTAATTCTGAAAAGGAACGAATACTGCCTCAAAACGATAATAGGTTTTAAGAACCTTCAACATCGCAGCGCGTCAGCAATCGTTGGTTAATATATTAAAAAACTAGAAACCCGCCTCGATTGTAAAAAAACACCTAGTGTTAACCTAGGTTTCGGCGTAGATAACTACACCTTCTTCAGAACAATAAAACCCACAAGTGCCTAAGAAGACCTTTGTCAATGATGAAAAGAACACCATAGCTATACAATGATAAACGGAAAAAATGAAAAACACAAACAGTACATGTGTACAAAGTCTAAACCGTTACTTAACTTAATGGTGTAACGGTTTAGACTTTGTGTTTTTTTTTTTTTTTTTTTTGCAATCGAGGCGGGTTTCTAGTTTTTTAAGATAAAAGGATTTTCCAGTTTTTTGTTAGGCCTAAAAGTTATTAACGCTTCTAGGCAGGGTAGATCGTTGAAAATCTTCATATTATTTTGATTTGTTTGGGTTTGTCAAATATACAATTACTTCTTGTTCATTTGCGCTTTGCGATCCTATATTTTTCTACTTCTCCCTGAAATATCGGGTATGGTTTGACACTACTACATGAATGTCGCCTGCATGTAACCTTTCAAAGCGTCTTCACTTTGAGTCCCGTTCGATCTGGTTGGTGGTGGTATTTATTGTCATCGGTTGAGATTTTATCAAGTTTTCTGCCATTCATTTTTAATTGTGTAAAATTAGGATCAAGCTGTACATAAAATATCAGTATTCTCTGTCATTGAGGCTCAAAGAGCTGTTTCGTACTACAGTGGTGTACTACATCATCAGTCATCAGCGGATGTCCTCTCAATGCTCGAGCCTCACTCTGTTCAAATGTTAGGAATAGTAAAACATTCGCTTCAATGATAGTGAGAATCTCTTATGATCAAAGACCGCCATTACACGATAAAAGAGTGTACTGAAGGATCCAGAATAGATTTCGTCTTTGATACAAAGCAATGTATAATTCGCTATGATAGAGTCGACGGTGGAGACGGCATACAGATAATTGAAAATAGGAAAGCATGCAACGCTTTGACATTACAGTCTTAGAGTAAGAAGCGTAATTAATGTTATGGAGGGAATGGAAGTATAGGTTGCGGAAAACTTACCACCGAAAATTGCGTTTCCAGTGTAGAGAAAGCATAGCTCTTCATTGGGAAAATAACGAGATGTTTGAAGAACATAGATAAATAAAACGAAGAAGCATAACGGAGAAAGCTCTGTTGCTAGACAGCGCTGATGACGTCTAAACAATTTAAAGTATTTTATGAAGTTTCTTTGCCGGCCGTTGTGGCCGAGCGATTCTAGGCGCTTCAAACCGGAACCGCGCGACTGCTACGGTTGCAGGTTCGAATCCTGCCTTGGGCATGGATGTGTGTGATGTCCTTAGGTTGGTTAGGTTTAAGTAGTTCTACGTTCTAGGGGACTGATGACCTCATATGTTAAGCCCCATAGTCCTCGGAGCCATATGAACCATTTGAAGCTTCTTTCAACTTGTGTAAGTTTGATTTTCAGTGGTCTAGGTAGTGAAATTATTTGAGACAGGAAGCTATGAATTTGTGTCGTAGTTTACCAACTACCATACAATAAAATGAGCACAACTTTTTGTGTAAACTGTTTCCAAAGTTTGGGAATCTGTTTGAAACTATATCGCATTTATAAGCAATTTTTACATTTTATATACTTTATTTTCTTCTCGTATTAAGGACCTCTAAGAAATGATACAATTCACTCTAAATGTGTTACTTATTATCCCCATTGCTTTGCCCAATTTTCCCTGCTGTAGCACTGAAACAGTTCTTGTAAATTGCACTGTTAGTTTGCAAGGTTTAGAATTATTACTTCAGGTGGATGTATTGTGTGAAAACCGTGTGTGCTAAATGCAATATCATAATGCCGTAGATGGTTTGTACAAAGCATTAATCTTTGTGATGAATCAGTCCCATAAACATGTGATTCATCCGAGAGCCTCCAAATTAACAAACTATACTAAACATTCGTAGAATTAATTTTGACTCTATTTTACGTGCGTGATATTAGGACATCATGTTTCGTGTTCCATACCGACAGCTCTAAAACTACGTCATGTCGTTGGTCTTGTAACTAAATTATGAACTGGAAAAATTAGAGCCTCAATGGAAAGTCGTTACATTATAGCATAAAGCGACGTGGCGAGGGTGGGGGAAAACAAAATGTCACGAGGAATTGACATAACTTTCTTTTTCCTATTACAGTTGTTGACACGTTTATTCAGTGAAGTTATTAAAATGTCAACAGCTTAAATAGGAAAAGAGCAGGCCAAAAAACAAACGACAGCTTTGGCGCTAGCATCACGTCAAAAATTGGTGCTGCGTCACGAACGAGACATTAGCACAACAAAAGCCAGCAGTCAACCTACGCACCGATACAAACTTCATCAACGATGCTACCCTCAATTGCAGCTGAAAGCAAATGGGTAAAATTTCGAAGAATATCACACGGTACGGCAAGATCGGAAGTGCAACATTACAACATAGTGGGTGAGAATAGGTCACGCGACTGTCATTTGAATTACCTTCCACGTGCCGTGTCTTGCACGTGAGGACGCCTTTTCCATCGGCTCCTGTCACCAATTTAAATAAGCGGCATTCGTTTCTATTGCAGTTTCAGCGGCAAACTTTGCGCTGATGCAGCTGAGATTTTCACTGCATCTTCCAGTAACTGGAATAGGTGAACATTTTATTTTAAGCCAGTGACAGACTGGCTTTTTTCTTCCGTTTAAAACTGCACTTAATTTTTGAACTTTACTCCCATTTATGTAAATGAACTTTGTCCAACGTTTATCCATTGAGTACATTCCCCCGTCTATTCTGACGCATGAATGCAAAATAGCACCCTTCGTTGGCCGTAACTTTTACATTTAACTGAAAACGTTTTCAACGTACAAAATTCTTAATATGTAGGAGCCGGAGGTGGCCAGATGCTGCAAACACGTGGGTTTTAGAAAATCATTCGTAGTTCAGTTTACGCATAAACAAAAACAACGTAGGCAACATATTGTCACTGTGAAATACGATTCTTTTCCTCTCGTATTGTAGGCCGCTTCCCACGTATCATTTCACTCAGTTAGTGCTTAAGATTTACACGGCATTCCTCAGTTATTGTGTTACTCATTGCTACGTAACCCCAAAGAAATGTCGCTTTTGACGCTCTACTAGATGTAAGCTTTCCGACAAACGAAATCGATTTCTCCCTTGCTGATACTGGGCCAAGACTGTCCACTCGTCACACTGATTGCTGTCTCGTTTCTTGCTTGAAAAGGTGAGTCCGCATGTACGTCTACAACAGCAGCTACATACACACATTACCAAAAGCTTTACATCACAACGTTATGTTGAGATTCACGGCGCAGAAAACAAAAACTGACTCTGAGGCCTGCGTATATACTCATTTTACAATCTGTCCAAATCACGAAATAAATTTAAAAAAACATTCATTTGTGTAGCGACAAAATCGTCTGTTTCTCATTAGCAGTTTTTCACTCCATTGCTGAGTAAAGGCCAATACGTGGCGAAATTTCCTCTTGTTCGAATGCAGGCTTGAATCCGTCATGGCATCTCATCGATGAGATCACCAAGTCAGTTAACGTCCAAACTGTCCCATTCTTCAATGGAGAATCCGCGTAAGTCACACAGGGTGCGCGGTAGCTGTCGACGTCCAAAAAACAGCTCTTTTCAAGAGATCCCTCCCTTGTTGGGCCGGGTTCACGTCCGGCGTACAGGTAGGCCACTCCATTCTGGTGATGCTAGCATGCTGAAGGAACGTGTTCGCTAGAACAGCACTATGAGCACGTGAGCTACCGTACGTCAGGTCGAAATTACCACCAAAATGTTGGTCATACGAGCCCACTATTGGTTGCAGACTCTCGTCCCTGTACCGTAGACCAGTGAGATTGCCCTCAAGAAGTGTACGATGGCTCCATGTAATGCTAAAACAGAACACCACCCCATCACCATCTTATTCAACATGTGGAACACAATTTTTGAAGCATTGAAGTGCCAAAGATTCAGGTATAGAAGTGCGTATTGAAATACAGAGAACAAACAGAATACGGCGCTGCAGTCGGCAACGCGTACAAAGGACAACAAGTGTCTGGCACAGTTGTTAGACTGGTTACTGCTGCTACAATGACACGTTATTGAGATTTAAGTGAATCTGAACGTGGTATTATACTCGGCGCACGAGCGATGGGACGCAGCATCTCTGAGGTAGCGTAGAAGTGGGGATTTTCCCGTACGACCATTTCACGAGTGTACCGCGAATTTCAGGATTCCGGTAACATAGCACATCTCCGACATCGCTGCGTCTGGAAAAGATCCTGCAAGAACGAGAACAACGACAACTGAAGAGCATCGTTCAACGTGACGGAAGTGCATACCTTCGGCAAATTGCTGCAGAACTCGATGCTGGGCCATCAACAAGTGTCAACGTGCGAACCATTGAACGAAACATCATCGTTATGGGCTTTCTGGGCCGAAGGTCCACTCGTGTATTCTTGCTGACTGCACGACACAAAGCTTTATGCCCCGCCTGAGCTCTTCAACATCAACATTGGACTGGACTTTTGATGCCAGGAAACAAGTTGTCTGGTCAGAAGAGTCTCGTTTGAAATTTTATCGCGGGGACGGATGTGTACCGGTATGTAGACAACCTCACGAAACCATGGACACTGCATATCAGCAGGGGACTGTTCAAGCTGATGGAGGCTCCGTGACGGTGTGGGACGTGTGCAGTTGGAGATATATGGGATCCCCGATACGTCTAGATACGACTCCGACAGGTGACACGTACAAAGGCATCCTGTCCGATCACCTGCATCCATTCATGTTCATTGTGTATTCGGATGGACTTGGGCAATTCCACGAGGACAATGCGTCACCCTCACGTCCGGAATTGCTAAGAGTGGCTGCAGGAACACTCTTCTGAGTTTAAACGCTTCCTCTACCCACCAAACTCTCTACACATGAACATTATTGAGCCTATCTTGGATGCCTTACAACTTGTTGTTGGGAAGAGATCTCCACTCTTACGGATTTATGGACAGCCCTGCAGGATTCATAGTGTCAGTTCCCTCTACCACTAGTTCAGACGTAAGTCGAGGCCATGTCACGTCGTGTTGCGACACTTTTTCGTGCTCGCGGGGGCCCTTCATGATTTTAAGCAGGTGTGTCAGTTTCTTGGGCATGTCAGTGTATATTGCCAGGTTGTCTCCAAATACGTTGTCTACGGTTTATCATGGTACAAACTCTTCTGACTTTCGTCTATAAATAACACCCGATTCGAATCCCGGGGTGTCCATTGCGCATGATTTCTCGCCTATCTGTAACGGAGGCGATGGTGTTTTGGTGTACGTCAAGAATAGAGATTCGCGTCATGCAGTCGTCTCCTAACAGTATGATGCGATACTTGACATCCTGTAGCCTTTTAGAACGCCGACTTCAGTTCTGGAGCACTCAAAAGTCGTAGATATCGGTCATCCCGGACGGCCTTTGCCATGTAAGTCCTCAACACTGCATGTCAATTGGAAGCGATCCCATATCCACACCACAGCACTCTGACTGCAGTGCATACGTCGAGCAAGTTGACTGGTTGGCAAGCCTTCTGCGCATAACGTGATGATGTAGACCCGATCACTGGTCGTGATTGTCCTTCTTGGCATAATGGATATTCATTCTATTGTTACACAGATTTCTCTAATGGGTCCCTACTGGTGCTTCACTTTCGATGGAAATACTGCAATCCACTCGAGTGCGGCATTCTACCCTTCGATAGCGTTCATGGTAACTGCGTGCGTATTTACAAACAATGTCAGGGGTGACTTTCCAATCGGTATGGGAATTGTCATAATAACAACACATCTGCACGAGATATGGTTGAAATGGCTCTGAGCACTATGCGACTTAACTTCTGAGGTCATCAGTCGCCTAGAACTTAGAACTAATTAAACCTAACTAACCTAAGGACATCACACACATCCATGCCCGAGGCAGGATTCGCACCTGCGACCGTAGCGGTCGCTCGGTTCCAGACTGCAGCGCCTAGAACCGCACGGCCACTCCGGCCGGCTGCACGACATATCATGGTGAAGAAGGGTTGATTTCCGTATATTCAGCAAAGCGCTGTACATTTCTCGGTGTAGGGTACATCGCGTCAGTTTTACCAGTTTCCGTGTTCCATTAGTATCTTGAACGCCTGCAGTCCGAAGTCTGTTGTCAGCCTCGCTGTCTCTAGTCACGGGGTGCTGGGTACCATTCGCGGCCGAGTCGAAGATGTTCTTCGCTCGGAGACCGAGTATTTGTGCTGAGACAATCGCTTTTTGTCATCTGCATCGACACTCAAGTCGCCAAAGAAACGTCAAATAGAAGCACTTGAAGAAGAAGGTCCAACAACCCCAGTAACTCCATACGATCATTTCATTTCTTCAGCGTACGGAGTCGTGGGTACCTGGCTGTCCAAACCTCTCTGTAAGGCCCCTAACCTCTCGTGTGCACTTTTTAGCAATCGCTCCGCAACATTGGTGGCAGCATAAAGGCCACACAGTCACCTACGAACATGATTACTCGAAATTTACTCATCAGGGCTTCGCGAGAACTTTCTTCCAAGGATTTGCATAGACGTTAGCCCAAAATTTCTGCTATTCTTTCGCATGGGCTATACCGACTTGTTGCGGTATTGACAGTGTACCTTAGAATTTGTTCTGCCTGCTTGATACGGACTCCATACCCTGGACCAATAACCCAGAATCAGTCACATCAGGCAGGAAACTGTACTAACTATCTCTCACCGATTTGATTCATATTGATAGGGTGTGTAGGGCACTACTAGCATTTAACATATGTAACAACACTCAGCCGTTTTCGAGGCAACGTTTGAAAATTATGGGTACGGTTATATACTTCGTATGGGCGCTTGTACTCTGTGGGTCCCTAGCTGAGCGACTAAGAGCATTGTTTCTTAAGCATGAGGTCCCGAGATCGAATTTCACTTCTGTTGTTTTTATTTTATTTTTTCAGTCCCACGTAATTGTGATCACAGATGCGTGTAGAACACCAGGAAATTGTGTGATGATCTAGAACCGATTATAAATGTAAATAAAGCTTATTTTGCAATAGACACAACAAGAAAACCGTGCACACGGAAAAATTTGGTATTCGTGTACTGTCGCAAAAATTATTTTTCTGTTATGATCAGGTTCATTCTGATTCGTGAACGCTCCATAAGTTACTAATTATACTCGTCGCAGTTTTAGATACAATAATATAAATAACATGAGTATGCAGATTTCATGGAAAGTAATAGTGTATTGCTTTTTATTTCTAGTCATCTCAAGTGAAAAATGTTCTCCTTTTTCAGGATGAATATCATTAAAGTAGCAAATACATTAACTACTTATAAATTGCACATTCATAAGAAATTTGTTGTTAGACTTACACAGGAATGAAACAAAGATATACCAGTAGTGAGAACTCAATTCACAGGCCTCGCGCTTGTGAAAATAAGAGGTTATTCGCTTGGCTACGACTTCTTTAATAGCAGCGGCCATGCAAAGTATATAACCATGCCTAACATTTTCAACTTTGATTTTCTCGAAAACGGTTGTGAGTTCCGTCTTCCCGTCTACATACGAGGGTCACTCCAAAAGACATGCACACTATTTTTGTAAAAATACAGTCTTCATTCTACATGTGTGAAAATCTCACAGCGTGTAGTTACATCCTTTCCGCTTGTTTTCAAACCTAGTTCAACCTGTTCCCATGAGTGGCGCCGTCACACCATGTCTTCAAGATGGCTGCTACACTTGACGTTCTTCAGAAGCTGCATGCTGTCATAGAATTTCTGTGCTGTGAAAACGAGACAGTGGGTAATATCCACAATATGTTGAAAAAGGTGTATGGAGATGCTTGTGTCGATCGCAGTACAGTTAGTCGGTGGGCAAGCAGGATACGTGATGAAAGCGGGCACGGCAATATTGAGGATTGTCCTCGCAGTGGCAAGCCTCGTACTGCACACACTCCAGACAATGTGCAGAGAGTTAACGAACTGGTGACTGCTGACAGATGCATCACAGTGAACGAATTGTCACGCTACGTTGGGATAGGGGAAGGAAGTGTTTGCAGAATACTGAAAGTATTGGCGTTAAAAAAGGTTTGTGGCTCACAAAGAAACAAGGAAAACGGTATGCAGCGAACCTTTGGAACAGTACGAGAGTGGCGGAGATGAATTTCTTGGAAGAATTGTGACGGGTGATGAAACATGGCCCCATCATTTTTCATCAGACGAAGAGGCAATCAATGGAGTGGCATCATGAAAATTCACCCAAGAAAAAAAAAATTCAAAACCACACCTTCTACTGGAAATTTATGGCTACGGTGTTTTTCGATTCCAAAGGACTCTTGCTTGTGGACATCATGGCAAGTGGACCCACCATAAATTCTGATGCATATGTGAGGACACTGAAGAAACTTCAAGCTCGACTGAGTCGTGTTCGACCACATCGGCAAAAGCAGGATGTTTTGCTGTTGCACGACAATGTACAGCCACATGTCAGTCAAAAAACCATGGAAGCGATCACAAAACTCGGATGGACGACACTGAAACGCCCGCCTTACAGTCCTGACCTGGCTCCATGTGACTATCATCTCTTTGGGAAATTGAAAGACTCTCTTCATGGAACAAGATTTGAAGATGATGACTCCCTTGTGCACGCTGCCAAACAGTGGCTCCAACAGTTTGGTTCAGAATTACAGTGCGGGTATACAGGCGCTGGTTCCAAGATGGCGTAAGGTAGATGAGAGGGATGGAAATTATCTGGAGAAATGAAAATATTGTTCCTAAAGGATGTATCTACACTCTGTAAAACTTTCAAACATGTAGAATAAAAGACGGATTTAAAAAAAAATAGTGTGCATTTCTTTTGGAGTGACCCTCGTATGTTGAAGTGCTATACACCCTGTCAATATTAATCAAATCCTCAAGGTCCACTTGTTAGAATTATCCCTAAATAGTTACACGATAATATGTGCACATGACGTTTACAACTAATCTTGCAATGAAATACTATGGCTTTTCCCCTTTAATATGTGGATTATCTTACATTTACCCACTTTCAAAGGTAGCTTGTACAGTCAATAAAATTTTCTGGCTTTGGGACCGCATTGTCAACTACACGAGTATGGTTGACAATGCGGTCCCACACCCAGCAGAATGTTATTGATTGTGACAGTGGCCGCAGAAGCCTACGTCTACGTTTACATAGTTTGTTCGCATTAACACGTCGGCGCACAGTATCAGTAGGGTATTCCTCAAAAATGTTCAAACAACGTGAAAATCATGTTTTCGTATTCATTCAATGAATGCTGCACCAATCTCTCCTTTGGTCAGTATTCAAGAGACGTAGTAACTATTCCACTCAATGTTTCTTCACAGTTAATTCATCTTATCCAATCCACTACGCTCTTCTTTTCTGATACGGCTATACCGAGTATGAAAAGACGCATAGATAGCGAACCAACAGCAGTAGTTATAACAGTAAACAAAAAAGATAAATTCAGAATGTAAAAGATTGTGAATTTCGATAAAAATTTAGCGCACACGAAGACAAAACGATTGATAAGCGTAATTTTTAAAAAGATATTCCTTTTTTTGAAAACCTTACTTTTAACAATGACTAAGTAAAGCACAATTCAGTTTTGATTATGGTGACCGCTGTTTTACACCCCTCTACTCGGCAATCATCCAATTCACTTGTGGATTTTCTAGATCTTTTCGACAGTGATCGGAGTTTTCGGAAACATTATTCATATAGATCACCTTAAGGAGACGTTTAATCGCGTGTGTACACCTTAAAGAAAAGTACCTAATGGCATGAATTTCCTCATAAAATACAGAATCGTTTTATTATAAAAACATGTCTGCACAAAAGATTACACATACTGGGAAGGGCTCGGCCAACTGAAGGTAGATCTGCAAGCGTGAATGGATTCATGCGGTCTGCGATCTTTCCCAAAGTCGTTGATGGACACATACCAAACATTAACACGGCGACTTTGATATTGAAACTAGTCTCTTCGAGTTTACGGCTTTTTACACAGAAGAGTCAAAGAAAATGGTTCACTTGCGTAATATAGTGTAGGGCCCCGTGACTACGCAGAAATGCCGCAACACGACCTGGCATGCACTCGACTAATGTCTGAAGTAATGTTGGAGAGAATAGACACCAGGAATCCTGCAGAGCTGTCCATAAACCCGTAAGAGTACGAGAGGGTGCAGATCTCTTCTGCACAGAACGTTGCAAGGTGTCTCAGATACGCTCAATAATGTTCATGTCTGGGAAATTTGGTGGCCAGTGGAAGTGTTAAAATGAGAAGCGTGTTCCTGGAGCCACTCTGTAGGAATTCTGGAAGTGAGGGGTGTCGCGTTGTCCTGCTGGAATTTCCTATGTCCGTCGGAATGCACAATGGACATGAATAGATGCAGGTGATCATACAGGATGCTTACGTACGTGTTACTCGTCGGAGTCATATCTAGACGTATCAGGAGTCCCATAAGACTCCAACTGCACACGCCCTACACTATTATAGAGCCTCCATCAGCTTGAACGGTCTTCTGCTGAGAAGCAGGGTCCATGGATTCATTAGATTGTCTCCATACTCGTACTCGTCCATCCGCTCGATAGAATATGAAACGGCACTCATCCGACCAGGCAACATGTTTCCAGCCGTCAATAGTCCATTGTCGGTGGTCACGGTCCCAGGCGAGGCGTACAGCTTAGTGTCGTGCAGTCATCAAGGGTATACGAGTGGTCCTTCGGCTTCGAAATCCCATATCGATGATGTTTCATTGAATGCTTCGTAGGCTGACACTTGTTGATGGCCCAGTATTGAAATCTGCAGCAATCTGCGGAATGATTGCACTTCTGTCACGCTGAATGTTCTCTTCAGTTGTCGTTCGTCCTGTTGTTACAGGACCTCTCTCCAGATGCAGGGATGTCGGAGATTTGATGTTATACCGGATTTCTGATATTCACCGTACACCCGAGAAATAGCCGTAGGGGAAAATTTCCACATCATCGCTATCTCTGAGATGCTATGTCCTTTCGCTCGTGCGCCGACTGAACACCACGTTCAAACTGACTTAAACTTTGATAACCTGCCATTGTAGCAGCAGTAGCCCATCTAACAACTGCAACAAACACGTGTTGTCTTATATAGGTGCTGGCCATCGCAGCTCCGTATTCTGCCCGTTTACATATCTCTGTAATTGAATACGCATGCCTATACCAGTTTCTTTGGCGCTTCAGTGTAGTAACCGGGTACTTTTAGGTACTAGGTAACACTTCTAGCTGTGAGGCGAGCAGAAACATCTTGCTGAAAGACGACATCCCCCACTGAAAACCCGCAACGTACAGACATGTGTGACCTTGGGAGGACGTAACGGTTCTCTCTCATCCTTTCACAAATAGTGATGGATACAGATATAGCATTAAAATTTCCTATAGTGTTCTACATTGCCGCCAAGGATTTCTGTTCTGAAAGTAATCGACGCTGGTCGTCCCTCTTCCTTGAACTTGCTCACCTTCAGCGTATCAGTTATCCATTATACGATGCTAAACTCGTGATTCATCGGAGAAGATACACGTTGCCAATCAGCAAAGTTATACACAGAACAAATTAAATCATTTCCTTCGGCGCATTGTCCGCTTCGGAGACCAATGCATTTCGTGGTTTGCTCAATTATTGTGGCATATTTATGTTGCCGTGGTATTCAGTCTGTTCCAAGACAAATGATCAGTTTTCGGGAATATGACGACAACTATCATTCGAAGCAAAAATGTTCACTAAACATGAGCTCCAAAATACATACCTTAACAGCTACGAGTAGTTTTTCATCTTCTGTAATGTGAGACCAATCCCTTGTATTGCAATCTTTTTGCTTTCCGTACTTTGTTATGTGGTAGTGTGGACCAAACGAAGAAAAATTTGTATAACAATCATGGGCTCTAATGTGTATACTTTAAGATATATGACTTTCAGTAAAAGACGTATCATTAAAAATAGTTAAAATGAACAACTGCTCTTAGCTCTTAAGTTATGGACTTTATATAACGTGTTTACTGGACAGTTTTCTTGTTTTGATCTATACTGCCACATCTCGAAGTATAGAAAGGAAAGAGTCTTCATTAGAAGAAAAGTTTCTTGAAATTACTGCAACCAGTCGCCTTTTGTTTTGTTCTTCAATTTTTATTATCTCATTACCGTTTTCGAACCGCCGAGCGATTCATCATTAGACGGTACGTATTTATTGATTATATGCACAATCAATAAATATGTATCATCTGCTGATGAATCGCTAGGCGGTCCGAAACCGGTAATGGGACGATAAAAACTGAAAAGCAAAACAAAAGGCGACTGGTTGCAGTAATTTCAGGAAACCTCTATTTATCACTGTCTGAGTGATCCTCATCCATAATGAATAAATGTGTGATTTTGCCGTGAAAGGTATCTAAGAGGAACAAGTGCTCATAGCTCCTAGGGTATGCGTTTTAGAGGCCATGTTTACTACACTTATTTGTTTGGAATGATCCTTCCTGTCTCCTTCATGAATACAGACCATGCCTTCTGGAACACCTTGTATATGCAGGGACACCTGTTCAAATTTACGACGTCAATTTTTATTCAAGTCGACGTTCACCTCGTATATCAATACCAATGATAGTTCAAAATTGAAGAAGACGGTTATTCACAGCATACGATTGAGTGCGTTCACAATATAGTTTGGCAACCAATTATCAGAATTAGCCGTTTGAAAATTACTACGTACTATGCCTTGCCTCAAAAGTCGACGGTTAGTCCATCTTGCAACTGCTATAAATCTCTTCCTTTATCCATTGCGTTACTGACCGTATCAGAAAGAGACCGCTCCTTACAACTGCATTCTTATTTCAGTTACTTGACATTTGACGTTTAACGTTAAATTTAAGCTAGAGTTCAATTTTTTTTTCAAACAGGTTACACTTTCACGTCCGGAAAGCATCTTTAAACAGCAAATCATTCGTCGAAAACTATCGACCCCTCCCATGCAATTTTTCTTCTAATGGATTACCAAAATACGTCGCTTGACAATGAACCGGATTTCCATGCTGCGTATCATATTGCGTTCGACATGTATAAACTCAGCAAAATGCAGATGTTTTATTTTATCTTTGCAACTTTATTAGTATTTATTTCATAACAAGATTGAATATTAAAGTCTCTTCCTCTTATAAAGATCCATAGATCACTCCAGGCAAATGCCGGGATGGTTTCTTTGAAAGGGCACGGCCGCCTTCCTTCCCCATCCTTCCCAAATCCGAGCTTTTGCTTCTTCTCTAATGACCTCGTTGTCGACGGGAGGTTAAACACCAATATCCTCCTCCTCTTATAAAGATGCCGTAAGAGTACTGAAATCTACGCATGGTACTGATCACTATAGGGTCTTCCGTAGGTCCTAAATCGAGTTCTTCTTTGCACACTGTAACATACGAATCTCCGACTACAGCGGCACACTGACATTTGGGAGGCACAGTGCTTGGCGCAGTGGAACCGGAACACAGTACGAGCCAACAGCACCTGGTTCCCATTGGTTACAGCTAGCAGGACCAGTCCAACCCGCTTGCTGTAAGATTCCAACGGTGTATCTATTTCGCCACTGTACTTCCTTTGACAAACACCAATAGCCACTGCGAAGACATTGCTAACTGCGAGAGATAAATTTTTATTCTTTCTTTCATTTTGTTTCCTTTTAATCTATACATAATCATTGATGGTGTAGAGTAATTCTGTTTTCTTCTATAGTGTGAAATGTGACTGGTTTTAGATTTATTAATATTGAAACATGAATCTTCTCTTTAATTGAGAGTGCAAAAGTTTCAATGGGTATCTGATATTCTTTGTAATGCTTCATGAAATGCGCTGTGTAGCACAAAATATGATATGCAGCACTGTTGTATGTTCTATGATACAAGAGCGAAATCGGTAGTTGAAATTGAACAATGTCAGTCAGCTGAGTGCAGTGTCGCGGCGTAGACGCGCGTTTATGTTCTGTAATGGTCTTAGACAAAAACATGCGAACATTCATGGTCGCGTTCTCATTTTTTTAGTAATCGTTTAAGCTAAATTTCAACGTGGGCCTTATGAAATAAAATGTTAGACTGCGAATACTGTGAGCAGTGTGGAGTACTACAAACAGCCCTACAATGTATACACGGCTGGAGAGTGGTTGTCGATGTTAGAATCGAAATGTGTTTCGTATACCGGAGTTGCTTGGACTAATGTACTCTACAATATTTGTCTCATAAGCAACTTAATGAGCTGTTTCTGGCGTTAAAACGTTAACTGTCGCCGTGGGGGATTTTTAACTGTTTGTTATGTGCAATATTGTTTTCGCAGGACGTGTGAATTCGAGATCATGACTGTCATGCAAAAGTGGACGGTCTGTGATTTCGCGACGTTTATACTGTTGTAATGCTATGTTCCAGACTTTACAACCATAAAAATGTATGTATGCAAGGTAGCAATCGCACACATACGAACTTCGATTTATACAGCAACAATTACGTCCGACTGCCATGTGACTAACGGAGTGCATAGAGGATACTACTAATGCCAGTGGAATAATTTACTACGCAAGTGGATGTACTCGCTGCAATTACCTAACTGATGCAACTACATTAATTACTCCACTAGCGCCAACGAGCTGCCACTGACGTCAGAACGCACAGACCACCCAAAGATAAGCTACAATGCGAGGCGCCCTTTCTTTAAAAAGATCAACATCCTTTTGAACGGTTTCAACTGTAATTTCTTTCTCTTTTATGACAAATTTTTCCTAATATTTCCTTTCCTTAAAATTAAATGTAGTGTTGCAAAGAGTGTTTCTATGATGTCATTGGTGATTTCATCACATATAGTAGTCATAACTATTTGCTGCTTCCATCATACTTTTGACTTCATTGTAGGTGTTAATGCATATGCTTTAACTCATCTTTTGCAGTTAAGTGTTTTTCTGAATGAGCGTCTGAGCAGGTGATTTATGTATTTCGTTGTGATAAGTGGAGAAGTGGAGTTTCGTGTAACTTGTTGACTCCACCATTAGAATCAGAGCGCTGACCAATCATAGCAAGGCTGATCGTTGGCTACCGGTGCTCGTTAACAGTGGGAAATTTGATTCTGACAGCTGTCATCTACGTAAACTGTGTTTACATGCAGTAGAACGTCGTATTACCTCATTTTCATGATAAACTTTGTTGGCTGGCTTATTCGGTGGAGGGGACCAAACAGCGAAGTCACCAGCCCTATCGGATTAGGGAAGCATGGGGAAGGACGTCGACTGTCACTCTCACATGAAAGGAAATCACTATTTAGAACACAAGGAGCGGTGCTCAGAAGGTTCCAAGGATCGGCCTGGGAAGGTAACACTAACACACGTTTAGGTGAGACAGGCAGCCAGACCGACAACCTCTTAATCGGAAGGCAACCATACTGAAAGCCAGCCAACGAACCAACCAACAAGATCAGTTCTACTCCACACGACCAGCAAACGACAACAAGATCTCAATAGCACAACGTTCTGGATACTGGTGCCCAATCCAGCCGTCAGAATAAACGCCCAAAACCACCAACAACACTTCAGCTGTCTAACTACATGTCGTGCTGGACAGCATGAACACGACGAGGAAAATACACTGCCGAAAACTACGTCAACGACCAGGGCAGGTCAACCGAACGTCAACGGCCACAAGGCAGAAAATACCACTGATATACATCATTGATGAAGGAATGAATTAAATTAAGTTAAACACGACACAGGAAGACGGCTGTAATTCTAGCTGACTTCAATGCACACACGTTTTTGTTCGCGGGAATCTCCCAGAAAGCGACAACCAGGATCAAACGTAGAGATGTGATAGCAGTTGAGGCTTGATAGTAGGTTAAGTGAGCACTCAACTTCACGATCGATGGGCGACGAACTTCGTAACCCTCACAAGAAGCGCCTCACAACTCGAAACGCGCGTGCACGCCGCCAGCCGCTCCGGCCTGACCACCCGCCACGGAGGCTTCCTCGCTGCTCTGCCCCAACCGACCGACTGCCACACACGGAAACGGTGAAAGGACCAAACAGATGTCGGCAGATGGGACGACCGACTGAACGACCAAACAACGGTCGTTCCCACTCCAGTCCCCTTCAGTCGGACAGTGCATGTGTTTCGCCAACGGTCGGCAAGTACTGGCTGTCCGCGCCTCACTGGTTCAAAAAATGGCTCTGAGCGCTATGGGACTTAACATCTAAGGTCATCAGTCCCCTAGAACTTGAAACTACTTAAACCTAACTAACCTAAGGACATCACACACATCCATGCCCCAGGCAGGATTCGAACCTGCGCACTTCAGTATGTCCGTTCATGCCCTGGGCAATTGTCTGTTCTGTGTACTGACTCCTTCAGCAGCCTACAAGCTATCGACCAGTGTTGCCCTCGACGTTCTTTGGTGGCGTCCATCCAGGAGTCCATCTATGCCCTTGGACTAGTTCCATCGTTCAGTGCTGTTTGTGTGGACCCCAGGGCACGTCGGCATCCCAGGCAACGAACTTACCAACAGGCGGGTCAAACAGGCTATGCGGAAACCGCTTCAGCAGATGGGCATCTCTGAACCTGACTTGCGTTCTGATTTACGCTGTAGGGTTTTTCGGCTTTGGGAGACGGAATGGCATAATGGTACATACAACAAACTGTGAGTCATTAAGGAGACCACGAACGTGTGGAAGACTTCCATACTACACCGGCCGGCGTCTCCTCACTGGTGCTCCGTCCCTAATGCTCCTTCGTCGCCAACCGCTGCTCCATCCCCGACTGCACTACTGGTCCGAACGAGTTAGGTGAATGACAGAAAACCTAAATCAGGATGGTTGGAGCGGGTTTGAACCGCCGTCATTCCGCATGCGAGTCCAGGGTACTAACCACTGCGTCACCTCGCTCGGTCTTGATCAAGTGTGAGATTGTACGGCTGTTCATTTATAACTGAGCCAAATTATGGCCTGTTTAATCATCATTTACGAAACTAATTACGTTTTTTAAATTGCATTCTTTTGGATTTCGTTAACAACTCTTATATGATTAGAAGTAAGAGGTATTCTTTTGAGTTTAATCAAAATTCATGGCCAAAATTTGGGAAATTAGATCTCGGAGAACCATTTTCTTCACATATGGGTCGGTTAGTGACAGGACAGAGCAACACGGCAGGTTATGGCAGTTATGGCTAGCTTTCTTGTCACTACTGTGTCGCCGGCCTGAGTGGCCGAGCGGTTCTAGGCGCTACAGTCTGGAACCGCGCGACCGTTACAGTCGCAGGTTCGAATCCTGCCTCGGGCATGGATGTGTATGATGTCCTTAGGTTAGTTAGGTTTAAGTCGTTCTATGTTCTACGGTACTGATGACCTCAGAGCCATTTGAACTACTGCGTCATTTTTTTCACGCTACACCACAGACACACTACGGACAGGGTCATATTAATGAGATTCGACGTAGCAAAAATATAAGGGTCAGTCAAATGAAAGCGAGACAGAAGGAAAAAAGTAAGTTAACTGTTTACTATTTCAAAAGTAATCGCCGAAACTGTTAATTTATTTATCACACTATGAGACAAGACAGTGCCTTCATGGAAAAATGTTTGCGGTTTTCTGCAGAACCACGATTGGACCCAGACGTGCACCTCTTCGTCGGAAGCAAATAGAAGGCTACAAATGTTTTCTCCGCGGTTATAAAAATGTGGAAATCGTGCGGTGGAAGATTGGGACCGTATGAGGGATGTGTAAGGGATTCAAGCTAAACTTCTGCAGCATAGTCGGAACAACCTTGGCATCACATAGAGGGGCCCTCCACTTTTCCGTCAAGACACTCACTGTCTTGTGTCACAGTGGGTTAAAGGGATTAACAGTCATGGTTACGAGTTTTGAAATAATAAACAGTTTACCTACTTATTTTCCATCTGCGTCGTGTTAACTTGACTGCTTGTTATATGTGTAAGGCAAGAATCATCGTATTCACGAATATTATTATATAATCTATTATCTGTACAATTATCCTTTCACTGCACAAAAAAGGGGAAATGTGCGCTTCCGAAATGTTTGCTAAAATCTCTAATGGGCGTGAGCAAACAGTTTTAAATTTTTCAGTACCATTATCGTGCGGTCTCGGCTCATTGAGAAGGCAGAGGCCAGCAATTACGCAGTCCAGCTGCTACGGAGGCAGGCGAGGCAGTGGCTGACAAAACGCTTTTCATTACGACCGACCGGGATTCTTAAGGCCAACGCGCTACAACCATTACGGAGCGGCGGTGGGCCGCCGTATTCTTTCCGCAGCGGGCATCAAAGGAAGGACGAATAAATTGGATCGGGAAGGCAGGGACCGGCCGTGACGCGCGCTCCAATTACGGAGCGCCGCGGGCCCTGCCACAACAGGTGGATGCTGGATGGCGAGCGGGACCAGGCGCCGCATCTGGTCGCTGCCTCCGTAATGATGCCTGCCTGCCCAGCAGCCAACACCGAAATCGGAGACCTGGCGTATACCGGGTGGCTCCTCGCAAGAAATTTAATCTGCCCAAGCCGGATAGAGTTTGGTACTTGATACCGTCTTCCAATTCCGCCCATTCCGTTTCTTCTTATTTCAACGTCCTGTATCTAAGAGTTGATCTAACTCAACAGCATATATATTTCTCAAGGAGCACAGTTGCATCATGAGGAGACCTACTCGTGCATCGAACAAACAACGCCTTAGCATGCAAAACCAGGAGATACGCTAGAACCACATCGAACCTAGCCGACGGATTGACGAAGGTCGATTGGTACAGCGGCCAGCTTATGAATTTTAGACGACTTCTCTGCTTTAGGTTACATTTTCGACTACATCATCAGAAAAGACATCCGGTAAGAAATATCTAGGGTGGTCCATTGATAGTGGCCGGGCCAAATATTTCACAGAAATAAGCATGAAACGAAAAACCTACAAAGAACGAAACTCGTCTAACTTGAAGGGGTAAACCAGATGGCTCTATGGTTGGCCCGCTAGATGGGGCTGCCATAGGTCAAACGGATATCAACTGCGTCTTTTTAAATACGAAACCCCATATTTTATTACATATTCATGTAGTACGTAAAGAAATATGATTGTTTTAGTTGGACCACTTTTTTCGTTTTGTGATACATGGCGCTGTAATAGTCACAAACGTATAAGTACGTGGTATTACGTAACATTCCACCAGTGCGGACGGTACTTGCTTCGTGATACATTACCCGTGTTAAAATGGACCGTTTACCAATTGAGGAAAAGGTCGATATCGTGTTGATGTATGGCTATTGTGATAAAAATGCTCAGCGGGCGTGTGCTATGTATGCCGCTCGGTACCCTGCATGACATCATCCAAATGTCCGGAGCGCTCGCCGGAACATCAGTGGCCTTGGCAGGTTAATGTATGGTGCGGAAATATGGAAGGAAGGATAATTGACCCCCATTTTATCGATGGCAATCTAGATGGTGCAATGTATGCTGATTTCCTACGTAGTGTTCTACCGATGTTACTACAACGTGTTTCACTGCATGACAGAATGGCAATGTACTTCTAGCATGATGGATGTCCGGCACATAGCTCGCGTGCGGTTGAAGCGGTACTGAGTAGCATATTCTATGACAGATGGATTGGTCATCGAAGCACCATACCATGGCCCACACGTTCACCGGATCTGACGTCGCCGAATTTCTTTCTGTGGGGAAAGTTGAAGGATATTTGCCCTCGTGATCCACCGACGACGCCTCACAACATGCGTCAGCGCATTGTCAGTGCATCTTCGAACTACTCGCTGTTGCGAGGAATGTCGTTACACGTATTGCCAAATGCCTTGAGGTTGACGAACATCATTTTAAGCATTTATTGCATTAATGTGATATATACAGGTAATCACGCTGTAACAGCATGCGTTCTCAGAAATGATAAGTTCACAAAGGTACATGTATCACATTGGAACAACCGAAATAAAATGTTCAAACGTACCTACTTTCTGTATTTTAATTTAAAAAAACTACCTGTTACCAACTGTTCGTCTAAAATTGTGAGCCATATGTTTGGGACTATTACAGCGCCATCTATCACAAAGCGAAAAAAGTGGTCCAACTAAAACATTCATATTTCTTTACGTACTACACGAAAATGTACTAAAAAAATGGAGGTTCCTATTTAAAAAAACGCAGATGATATCCGTTTGACCCATGGCAGCGCCCTCTATTGGGCCAACCATGGCGCCGTCTGGCTTCCCCCTTCAAGCTAGACATGTTTCGTTCTTTGTAGCTTTTTCGTTGGACGCTTATTTCGTGAGATATTTGGCCCGGTCACTATCAGTGGACCACCCTGGTGTCTCACCATTCACGACGTGAACAAGAAACTTTCTGGGCGACCACGGACATCCACCAGCCCTAGAAAAGAAGAGAAGTTGCAGAAAACCCTCATTCGATCCCCAAGAACTCTCTATGACAAACAGATCGGGCGACACATATATCAAAAGATGGTGTCCATCGCATCTTTAGGCATCTGCGCTGGAAATGCTACATACCAACACTAATCCATACTCTCAAAGAAGACGATCCAGACCGGAGAGTTAAATTCTGTGAATGGTACCTGACAAAATGTGCACACGACGCAGGACTTCCACAGAAAATTGCCTGGAGTGAGGAGGCTTCTTTAAATTAAATAGTACCATTAATCCCCACGTTACTTTTGAACAATATTTGAACTTATAAGGGGTAACAGTGTGGTGTGGGGTATCAGCAGGGTATCATAGAATATTATTTTAACGAAGCTGCCACTACTGACAGTTACGCAACCTTGTTGCAGGAGTCCGTCGGTCCTCACACTGAGTTGTTTGGTGATGACGAAATCTAGCACCTCCCCACTACCATCTCAATGTAAGAGCTCTCTTCGATGCAGCCTTTCCAAACACATGGACTGGACGAAGGGGTAGCGTTGAATACCCTGCGCGTTCCCCAAATCTATGGGGATAGTTCTAGGACGGAGTTTACCCCACAAAAACCGGAAATGTTGATGCACTGAAATTGGAAACTCAACGACAATGTCGCGAAATTCCGAAAGAACGGTGTCTTGGTGTTTCCAGATCGATTGTTTCACGTTATCAGCTTAGTATGACCAAAGACGGTCATCAATTTGAACATTACATTACATGAGTCTTTAGAAGTGCATTTATCTTCTATAATTCAAGTGTTAAATTTGTCTCTATGTCCATAAAAAAGGTTTATATATTCATTCAAAGCGTTAGTACATCTTTTGAGGCATCCAATAGTGCAAAGCAACATTTCAGAAACACCGTAATTTTGTCCCAGTGCGATGATGAAAATTTGAAATTTGGCTAAAAGGTGCCTACAAACTTTCTCTTTAATGGTACAAAAGCGTGAAGCTCTGTGACGTCACTCTCGGGCTCGGCGACACTTCGCACAGCAAGGTATCGACACATTCTAAGAAGAGGCCAGAGCTCACGAGTTCAAAATGGTTCAAATGGCTTTGAGCACTATGGGACTTAACATCTGAGGTCATTAGTCCCCTAGAACCTAGAACTACTCAAACCTAACTAACCTAAGGACGTCACACACGTCCATGCCGCAGGCAGGATTCGAACCTGCGACTGTAGCGGTCGCGCGGTTCCAGACTCAAGAGCCTAGAACCGCTCGACAACGACAGCCGGCGCTCATAAGTTCATATGACGTATAAGGGTGGCTAATGAAGTCACATTGATACCACGTTTCATAAGTATTCAGCCAAAATCCACCTTGGGCGTGATAACACGGAGGGAAGGTTGTCACCCCTCTTATCCATATCTCAACACTTCTTTTGACATCTTTGCGATGGAGGACAGAAGAGCGCCACACCGCGTAGAAATCACACGCATTTATTGTTGGTGGCCGAGGAAAACATTTTAGACACACCACCCCTCTGAACAGGCAAGACAAGGCCTCATGGGGTAGTACAATGGGTATAAATGAAACTACCACTTTCCTTGGGGCGTCGATTCACAAATATTTCGCGGTCGAAAGTGACTGTTTGCAACATTATAAGCAACAGGATGGCATTCTTGAAAACCTTTGACACTAGTGACAACCGATGGACGACTAAACCATTTTCTAAGGATATCGCGGGTCTGCAAAACTATATGGTGTTACCACTAGTTGCGCTTTGGTATACAGAGTTGAACCGCTAGTGGGTTTTCAAAACCATTCGCAGAAATTTAACGCCTAACTGCGGCGTGATCTGGGGGAGGGGGGGGGCAGGGAAGGCGGGGGAGCGTCATTTGAAATATACATGGAAAAAATGACGAAGTTTCGCTTTAAGACCACTAAGTTCGGCAACACCATCGCTATCACATCCCTGCCGCCCCTCCCCCCCACCCTTCTTTATAGTGCTTTAAACATTTCCCTGTACAGTGGAAAACCGTGACGAGGTCAATAAAGGTGAGCACCGAGGGTGCTGTCAAACTTGGGATTAAGGGGGAGGGAGGTCGTCTTAGAGAGACCCTTTTCTGTTTTATTCATGTGCGTTTGAATGTCACATTCCCATGTGTTCAAGCCACAGGAGCGGAAAAGAATGGATGCAACAGCACACAAACACTTTTCCACTTCGAATGCAGTTCATATTTCGTCGAATGGTTTGTAATAGCTGCTAGTGGTTCCACTCGGTACATCAAAGAAAGACTTCTCGTCATGGTACACACTAAAGGGATGAGCTCACATTCAGTGGGATTGCAGCGCCGCGGTGACCTTAAAAATGATTGAAACGTCCAGTGTGTTTCAGCAGTTGTCGAGAATGTGGCTCATCGCCCTGCGAAAAGTCGTTTCCGACCGCAAAATGCTTGGGAACTAACGTCACAATGAAAAGGTTGGTTTCATTGATCACCTATATGCTACTCCCCCGGCCTTTTCGTGTCAATTCTGAGCAGCGGCGTGTCTAAAATGTTTTCCTCGGCCACCCATAACCAAACCATGTAATTTCAAGGCTGTGTGTAGCGGTTCTGATCTCCATCGCAGATGTCTGAAAAAGAGGGATAGAATGAGTTTAAGAAAGGGAGTGACGACTTGACACATCCACAGTGGCCTTGAGCTAAATTTTGGTGTAATTTGGTGACAATGTGACATCATTAACCCATGTTACTCCTCACATAAACTTGTTATCATTGGACTTTTCTTCGCATGTGTAGGCATCTTGCTATTTCAATCATCGTCGAGCCTGAGGGCGCCGCTGCACGTTGTCGCGCATTTGCACGGTTGGAGAGAAGCGCTATAGGAACCTTTGAGTCAAATTTAAAACTCCTGCGTCCAGGTGGGAGACAATTACAGCGTATCGCAGGAATAGTATTTTAATTTTGTTACGCAGTACGTACCCTGACAGAGTTCTACGGCGCATCCCGGATCACAAACTCAATAATAACCTTCTCTGCGTGTTTTCAATGGGCTAGTTTCTGCTAATCATAGTCGTTTCTGTCTCTTGAATTCATTTAAGTCGCGGTCTTTTTCTACCGCTCTATATTTAACTATGCTTTTGGCTATTATTTCTTGTCTCAGTCTCATCAAGTGTCCAAACCAAAACTGTTGGCCACGCGGGGATTCTGCTCTGCAGGATAACGATGAACAGGTTGAGCCGTGAACGGCTCGCGTTTATACCGTTTATTGTTTGTCATCTTCTATTACGGTACTGCCGCCTCGTTTTCTTATTCCGTTTACTGGCGTCACTAACTTCCTGCCTTACTTGCCCGTGAGAGGCAGCAACAGTGCGTATCGATAAGTGCACTGTCGTACCACATTTGGAGCGACGGATAGTATTTCCGGGTCGTCGTGTGTCTGGCAACCAGTTGGAGACGGACCAGCACTGCAGTCGGGACGCAGCAGCAGTGAAGTCGGGGGACGGAGGGCCTCTGAGGCGCCGACAGCCAGGGCTCGTCGACCGCTGACGACACACATGAACTGTCCGACGGAGGGAGATTGGAGTGGTCGTTCGGTCGATCGTCTCATCGGCCAACGTATATTTTGTCTTTTCACCGTTTCCGGACCTGGCCAGTTGGTTAGTTGGCTCGGAGCAGCGACGAAGTCTCCTTGGTGCGTGTCTGGCCGGGGCCTGGCGGCTTCCACGCGCGGTCGGATAGTGAGGGGCTGTTCCCATTGCTACGAGGTCCGTGGCTCACCGATCCCGGACACGAAAGATAAGTTATCCTATCGCTTGGTCCGTTGACTGTCTGTCGGTTCGGTTGTCGTCGGATCGACTAAGGTTGGGCGGACTGCCTGTCTCACCTAAGCGAGCGTTAGTGTTTGAATTCCAGGCCAACCCTAGAAAATCCTGAGCGCTGTAGGGTGTACTGCCTTTTCTTGTGTGTTCTTGTTGTTTGTACTTGTATGGCTTCTAGCCGATTTTTAGATTAAGGTTGTTTTGCCCTTAAGGCGTCATATGGTTTGGGACTTCAGCCTAATTTAAGGACTGTTTTACGTAAAGCCTTTGGCACTTTTAAAATGAATGTTATTGAGTCTTAAGTGTTGGGCCTTCAGCCAATTCTGAATTTAAGTTCTTTGCTGTTAAACCGTCAGGTTCTTTGGGCCTTCAGCCTAATTAAGGAACTGTTTTAAGATAAGGATTTGCCTCCTAAATTTCTGATTTTGGTTGAGCTTTAAGTTATTGGCTTTCAGCCGTTTTAAAATTAAAGTGGTCTTGCCCTTAGGGCATAAGGTTGAACGGCGCATTCAGCCGCTAATTAAGTTCCAAAACAAAATCTATGTTTTCGTTTTAAAAAAAATTCTTGGCTCTTGTAATGTTTGATCAAATAAAAGGTTGTATGTTCGAGTGTAACTGACAGCCGCTTATTTTAGCCCCTTTCCACAACTTAAACTAGCCGTCCTATCCAGCGGGTTTGGCAGGGCGTTTCACAGGTATGTAATTTTGTTAAATCTGACCCGTATAATAGCTACTGTGAAGTCTTGATAAAATTGCATTTTCAGTACATGCAATCATTGAAACATACTGCTGGTGGCTTTCTAGAGTAGAAAATGGACGTCAGCATGGTGCATAAAATTGCTACGTTTGTGGTGCCTAAATGCAGCACATTAAGGAAGGTAACCCTCGAGAAGACAATGCGTGTTTACAAAGCGGTTCGACGAATGCGTGGTGAAGGTCTAAGGGTATATAGAAATTATTTTAATTATGTGCGGGTTAAGTGATGATAAGATCCCGACACTATTCTGAAAATATTAATTGCAGCACACATATTTTCAAAGCAAGTGGCGAACCACATCAGCCAAGAAGCAAATGCAGGACGTTATAAGAACACGAAATTTGAGGACTGGACTCAGGACTCCGCTCTCCTGCATTACGGAATCAGTAAATACTTACAAGGAACCTAGATACTTACAGGAAAGAGCGACGAAAATACTCTACAACGGTGGAAAAATAACTCCCAACGGATACTCGTCTTGCTTGTGTGGGAAGAAAAATAGTAAATATACCTACTACAAGTGCCTCCAGCCCTAAAGTCTTTAGTGGCCGGGAATCACAAGTAGTGGGAAAAGATCACATCTTCATGCAGAAAGACTTAACGATCTCTTTGTAATTCACTCAATCTCTAGTCAGTACACACATTAAGAATACAACTAGTTATTTTGCATCGTAATTAAAAACCATAAAGAGTAAAAAATACGAGATAAAATTTTGTGTATTTTGTACATTTTTTCTTTGTTGTGCTTTTTTAGAGAGGATTTCTGAGGTAGGGAATTACAAGATATACACTCCTGGAAATTGAAATAAGAACACCGTGAATTCATTGTCCCAGGAAGGGGAAACTTTATTGACACATTCCTGGGGTCAGATACATCACACTGACAGAACCACAGGCACATAGACACAGGCAACAGAGCATGCACAATGTCGGCACTAGAACAGTGTATATCCACCTTTCGCAGCAATGCAGGCTGCTATTCTCCCATGGAGACGATCGTAGAGATGCTGGATGTAGTCCTGTGGAACGGCTTGCCATGCCATTTCCACCTGGCGCCTCAGTTGGACCAGCGTTCGTGCTGGACGTGCAGACCGCGTGAGACGACGCTTCATCCAGTCCCAAACATGCTCAATGGGGGACAGATCCGGAGATCTTGCTGGCCAGGGTAGTTGACTTACACCTTCTAGAGCACGTTGGGTGGCACGGGATACATGCGGACGTGCATTGTCCTGTTGGAACACCAAGTTCCCTTGCCGGTCTAGGAATGGTAGAACGATGGGTTCGATGACGGTCTGGATGTACCGTGCACTATTCAGTGTCCCCTCGACGATCACCAGTGGTGTACGGCCAGTGTAGGAGATCGCTCCCCACACCACGATGCCGGGTGTTGGCCCTGTGTGCCTCGGTCGTATGCAGTCCTGATTGTGGCGCTCACCTGCACGGCGCCAAACACGCATACGACCATCATTGGCACCAAGGCAGAAGCGACTCTCATCGCTGAAGACGACACGTCTCCGTTCGTCCCTCCATTCACGCCTGTCGCGACACCACTGGAGGCGGGCTGCACGATGTTGGGGCGTGAGCGGAAGACGGCCTAACGGTGTGCGGGACCGTAGCCCAGCTTCATGGAGACGGTTGCGAATGGTCCTCGCCGATACCCCAGGAGCAACAGTGTCCCTAATTTACTGGGAAGTGGCGGTGCGGTCCCCTACGGCACTGCGTAGGATCCTACGGTCTTGGCGTGCATCCGTGCGTCGCTGCGGTCCGGTCCCAGGTCGACGGGCATGTGCACCTTCCGCCGGCCACTGGCGACAACATCGATGTACTGTGGAGACCTCACGCCCCACGTGTTGAGCAATTCGGCGGTAAGTCCACCCGGCCTCCCGGATGCCCACTATACGCCCTCGCTCAAAGTCCGTCAACTGCACATACGGTTCACGTCCACGCTGTCGCGGCATGCTACCAGTGTTAAAGACTGCGATGGGGCTCCGTATGCCACGGCAAACTGGCTGACACTGACGGCGGCGGTGCACAAATGCTGCGCAGCTAGCGCCATTCGACGGCCAACACCGCGGTTCCTGGTGTGTCCGCTGTGCCGTGCGTGTGATCATTGCTTGTACAGCCCTCTCGCAGTGTCAGGAGCAAGTATGGTGGGTCTGACACACCGGTGTCAATGTGTTCTTTTTTCCATTTCCAGGAGTGTATATAGAATTCATTTTGGATTAAACGTTTTGATTTTAATCTTCTTAAATTACGTTTATTATTGTTTATAAGTCATTTTAAATGACTTATGTTCGCTATATTTGTTAAATAATTTTTAGGAGGCTCTAGTTCGACTTAAACAATTCGTTTAGTGTCACTGAAGGTAATTATGTTAATATGTAAATCTTTTCTACAAAGTAAAACATTCATTTCCTATCGATTAAGGCAAAGGAGAATATAAATTCGTTAAAGAGGCAATACTTTGTGTTGAGTAGCACATACATTCCGGTAAGTAACACCATTCTTGCATTCGTATACTAACGGAAATCTCACAGTTAGGGTTCAGAAGCTGAAGACCTATATATTGCCTAAAATATTTATAACAATAACCTAAAGTACAAGAACCTGAAGCCTCAAAAACAGGGTGAAAAATATAAACGAAACTGAAAACACAAAATTCTGTTGGTATGTAACGTAGAGCAAGGAATGCATAACATGAATGAAAAGTTTCTTTTTTCAAATATGTGTTGAAAGATTAACACAATATGCCAAATAAATGTCGTGTTTTCTGAAATGCATTCGAGGAAGTAACAAATGAACTGTTATGACCACTTAGGATGAAATCAGCTAATCTGCAATACATATCATGGAAAAAGTGATTAGGAGTGGTATACCTGTGGTCATATTTGGCTGGATGCCCAAATATTATTTTAGTTGGCGTTGCGATATAATAATAGTCATCTTCAGCTTCCCCCTCTGCCCCCTCTTTTTGTCCATCTCCTCCTCCTCCTGTCTCTTTCTCCTTCTCCTCCTTCTCGTGCTATCCATCTCCCTCTCTCCCGGGGGGTTTCGGGATGGCGACAGGAAGGGCATCCAGCCACATTCTGCAATTAACACTGCCAAATCCACAGTAACAAGACCGACCCTGCAGTGAAGCGAGACAAAGGCCGAAATAAAATACTGAAAAAAAATGAAGAAGCTACTTGCACCAACATTAGTTTAACAATAAATGCGGACTTCATAGCCATTTATACGCTTTGGAGGCAAAAACTTAAGTCCATGTCTGCTCCCCCTCCTCACCCCCTCTTTCCGTCCACTTCGTCTTCCCGTCTCTCCCTGACTTTGAGTCCTGTTTATCGTTATTGCAAACAAAAACGTGATTAGGAAGTGAAGTTGCTTAAAATGGGTGAGAAAATTATTTGAAATCATTGGTACAAAGGATATGAGAGAGACCCTACTCGCCGCTCGGCCTGTGCGAATAGCAGCTTCAAATATAGTAGTTTACATAGTTTTTATCTGCTACCGGTTACGATTACCAATTTCCGGGCGATTCAGATTCCGTAATAGCATTCGGATTATAAGCCGGTAAGTTTCTATTAAAACCGACTGCGATAAACAAAATTAAGCAGCACAGTGTTGTGCACACAATTTTTGTTCAAAAGTTAAATATTAGGAGGTAGAATGTATATAGGAGAAACAATGCGCTGCAGTCGTAGTTAAAACTGACTGCAAGAAAGAAACCTAAACCGCATATTTTCACAGCACAGCAGAGAATTTTCTTTCTTGCAGTCTTTTTTCACGTAAGGCCTGTACATAGTTGATTAAAGAAAATAAACTGATGCTCATGTGAAAGCAAATCAGTGGGGAACTTTCCGATTGCTTTGCTAACGTCATTTCCCCACTCATATATTATTTATGCATAGGTTGAATAAAAAGTAATGACAACACTCTTATGATTCACACCAGACTTTATTGGTAGACGTTCTCCATATTACAAACAGACATCTTTAGAACAGGCATTGAAGGCCCAACGGTACCGATCAACTGCCGTCCCGTCCACAGTCTTTAGGCGTCACCGTATGCGGATACGGAACGCACACCGCTCTCGCCGTCGTTGCCAGTTTTCGTGGCCGGTGCCGCTGCTTCTCAGTCAAGCTGAGCGTCAGATTGACCTCACAGGGACAGAGTGTACCCCGCTTGCTAACAGCACTAGGAGACCCGGACGGTGACCGATCCAAGTGCTAGCCAAGCCCGACAGCGCTTAACTTCGGTGATCTGACGGGAACCGGTGTTACCACTGCGGCAAGGCCGTTAGCTTCCGCATGTTACACACCCTGAACATAATTGCCCCTCATTTCGAACACCTTCCCCAGCACAGATGGGAGGCCTCTTACCCCGTCAGCGCTTCCATCTCTGTCGATGTCTCGTCAGGACCGCCCTATTGCACGGATGATGTCTTCTCTTCTGTTGGAGCGCGTGCCACAAAGAGCTTTCTTCACTTTGGCGAACACGCCGTAACCGCAAGGATTCATATCGGGTTAATACAGCGGATGTTGCAGTATCTCCCGCACCCACTTACGCTGGAGCTCCTGCATGGGGTTCGTCGTGTGGCACGTGCACTGTCATGAGGCATGATGGGATGCAGGGTCAGAAGGTCCCGTCGATTTCCTCTCAGTGCGAGACGAAGGTGATATCGCCGGAAATTGCAGAAGTTAGCTGCAGTAACCGTCTGTCCCTACGGTACAACGTGATGCAGGATTAGCCCGTAGGTATTGTAAGCCACAACAACTATCACTTTGCTACCAGCTGGTTCACAGCGCACATTTTGTGGGCGAGGAGAACCACGGCGTTTCTATTCATTGGGCCGGTCATGAATGACTCCCCCCCCCCCCCCTATACCGAAACGCTTCACCCACTCCGTCACCGTACGATATGGTAATGCTGCATTACCACATGCTTTACACAGTCCCTGAAAACACTGTTGTGTGTAGGGCGCCCGCGAGCACGCAGAAGTGCCGCAACAGGATCCGGCATGATGGACTCGAATAATGTTTGAAGTAGTGTTGGAGGGAACTGACACTATGAATGCGTAAGAGTACGAGGTGGTGTAGATCTTTTCTGAATAGCATATTGCAAGACATCCCAGATATGCTCAACAGTGTTCATGTCTCGGGAGTTTGGTTGGTTCAAATGGCTCTGAACACTATGCGACTTAACTTCTGAGGTCATCAGTCGCCTAGAACTTAAAACTAAGTAAACCTAACTAACCTAAGGACATCACATACATCCATGCCCGAGGCAGAATTCGAACCTGCGACCGTAGCGGTCGCTCTGTTCCAGACTGTAGCGCCTAGAACCGCACGGCTACTCCGGCCGGCGGGGAGTTTGGTGGCCAACGGAAGTGTTTAAACCCTTAAGAGTGTTCCTGGAGCCACTCAGTAACAATTATGGACGTGTGAGGAGTCGCACAGCCCTGCTGGAATTTCTCAAGTTCGTGTGAATGCAAAATGGACATGAATGGATGCAGGTCATTAGACAGGATACTACGTACGTGTCATCTGTCAGAGTCGTATCTAGACCTATCAGGGTTCCCATATAACTCCACCTGCTCACGATCCACACCATTACAGAGCCTCCACCAGCTTGAACCGTCCGCTGCTGACATGCAGGGTCCATGGATTTATGAGGTTGTCTCCATACCCGTACACATCTATCCGCTCGATACAATTTGAAACGAGACTCGTCCGACCAGGCAACCTGTTTCGAGCGATCAACAGTCCAATGCCGGTGTTGATGTACCCAGGCGAGGCGTAAAGCTTTGTGTCATGCAGACTTGGGCAAATCCATCAGGACAATGCGACAGCTCACACGTCCAGAATTGCTACAGAATGGCTCCAGGAACACTCTTCTGAGTTTAAACACTTCCGTTGGCCACCAAACTCCCCAGAGATGAACATTATTGAGCATGTTTTGGATGCCTTCCAAGGTGCTGTTCAGAAGTGATCTCCACCCCGCCGTACTCGTACGGATTTATTTTGTCATTTCCCCGCAACACTACTTCAGTCATTAGTCGAGTCCATGTCACGTCCCGTTGCGCACTTCTGCGTGCTTTCTGGGCCCATACTCAATATTAGACAGGTTTACCAGTTTGTTTGGCTCTTCAGTGTAGCTTGGCTTGAATGTCAGTAAAGCAGTCTGCCAGTTCGGCTGCTTGCCTGTCTGTCTGCTAGGCAAACATGGGCACGTCAAAAGTGGAATGTGCATACCTCTTGCGACAGTACAGTAGCACGCCAGCAGGGGAGCCAAAATGAAACGTCGCCGCAATCCGAACGGTATGTTAGTTCGTTTTCTGCCTTTGAAGAATGAGAACGCTGCCACAGTCTATACCGAGTTGACGGAAATGTAGGTCAGAAAATGAGCTGTAGGGGGCGCAGATGGTTGCAGTGTGTTCCAAGAAGTCTGTCGAAAACTCGGAATAGCCCTGGAGATCGAAGAGTGGGATATCACAATCGAGGCGGTTGTAGAAAAAGTGATAACCAGTTATGCATCAGTTTTCAACTTGGGTGACATTGAGAATAGGATAAAGCTCGCTGCCAATTGGGTTCCGTGACTGCTCACACCCAATGGCAAGGTATGCCGAAGAGTGGCAACGACGGAAATATTGCTTCCGTGTGGAGCCACTCCAAATGAATTCTTTACGGGCCTAAACACTGTGCAAGGATGCTGGGTACACCACTATGTTCTAGAGAGAAAGGAGCAATACACACCGTGGAACCACGGCGATTCATCACCGCACTCTGCGCAGACCATGGTCACACGGGCTGCTACTTTCGGGCGTTGAGTTTTGCCTCGGCCTCTGACTTCTCCTGACATGGCACTCAGTAACTGCTTCCTCTTTCCTTGACTGGAAAAAAAAGGGTGCGTCGTAAAGACCTCGAGAATGACGACGACGTCATTTTCGAGGTGGAACCTTTGCTGAACAGTAAAAATGTAGATTTTTACAAACAAGTCTCCGCCATGTTGTCTGTCATTTCGAAAAATATGTCATTTTGATTGGACGAATATTTATTTGCTTAACGTATGGTAATACAAAATGAACTGCTGCTTACATACATTAATTGTATAATTTTACAGAATAAATAGGGCTAAACGACTGAATCTAAAAACTAATATCTAAATTTCCAATCCATTCAAGGGCTGCCTCTGTCACTTCAAAGAGATAGTACAGATTTTCATGATGAGCTCGCCTACTGCAGCTTGTTACAAACTGTTTGACCGTCTGACGCTTACTGCTGCAGTCACACTGGAAGATGGAGCCTTTCCCCATCGGTGGAAGCTTTCTGCGCAGCCGCCCTGGCCTGTACGAATCGAATTAATTGTCTCCCAAGCACGTCGTTGTAATTCCATGCCGGCTGATCTTATGCCACGTCTTCCGAGAATCTGATATTCCTCATGTGCAATATTATTTCATGTTCTCGATCAGTTTCTACTCATGATGAAACTAATTGCTTGCAGCGATTCTGCCAGTATGATACGTCACTGCCTGTACTTAAATCGGCTCATTTTAGTGCAGGCACGTCAGAGTTGTGTGGAAACTCAGGAATTTTGGTTAATTTTTCCTATTCCATGAGAAGAGCATTCTGTCTTCGAAGATGGTGGCGCACTTTGGCTAGGCGTCGGTACCAGTAAAGAGGTGTAGATCTGAAGCAACTTGTATTTGTTACACGACAACTACTAACCCATGCTGGAGCACAGTATTCGACAGCAGAGTAGACGCGTCCTAAGGAAGAACGTAGAACTGTTGCAGGTCTTGTACCCCATGAGGTGTTGATCAGTTTCTGTATGAAGTCATTCCACGATTTCAGCTTTGCTGCGGTATTTTCTATGTGTACCTTGTACAACAAGATTTTATCAAGAGTTACTTCTGCATGTGTTGGGAAGTATTGGTGGTGCAGGACTTGACCATTAAAGGTGACATGTAGCTTTGCATGGGCCTTTCCATTGTGAAAATGAAAGCAGCTAACTTCGGTCTTCGTTGACTTTCGTGTTAATCTGCACATTTTGAAGTATTCATGCACTGTGCTTAGAATTGCAGGGAGTATTTCTTCACCGGCTTCAAAACTTCTCTCTTGAGTAGCAAAAGCCATATCGTGGTCATAAATCAACTTTCTCACCTCAGTTCTGGGATATCAGATGTATATAAGCTAAACAGAAGTAGTGCCAAAATTGAATCTTAGGACGAACTTTACCAAGCTTTTTCTGTTTGCTTATTCGCTTGCTGAGAATCACTTAGAGGTATATGTGAGATAAAATGTTGTTTACGAGCCTGATTATGGTTTAACATTGTGTAACACTAGCGAGTTTCTAGAGGAATCCTTCTATCCATTCTACGTCAACGGCAGCTGTAAAATCAACAAAAGCCACTGACGTTTTAAGTCGTTGTTGGAACTCAGCTTCTATGTGTGTGGTTAACCTAAGGACTTAGTCTGTACAGCTTCTGTTAAGTCTGAATCCTGCTTCTTCGATTGGAGTAACTTCATGGATCCTTGGACCAATTCTGTTAAAGATGAGCCTTCCTAAAGGCTTTTAGCGGCAGGTCAAGATATACAGAGAAGAATCAGACCTATAACCAAGTTCCAACGTCAGAGTTTGATATTATCTAGGATACACTTAATACTTTGTTCTCGTATATGTTACCAACTTTCGCTGCTTTGCGTAACGCCCTCCTTTGCCAAACTAATTGAGAAACAAATTTGCCAAAAAAAGTAAATTCGGAATAATATTAAAATCATTCCATAATAATGTTTAGTTCGGTAATATCTCAAAGAACCTGCAAATTTAGTGCCGTATTGAACTGTAAAACATGTTAGGTCGTATTTCTTGTGGCTCCATCCTGCATTATCTGCACGTGTTAGCGGCGCAACAATAAAGTTCTCGTGCACATACTATGGCATTGGAGACTCGCCTCTGACGATACTGGCTAATGATGTATAAGCTTAGTCATGTATCAGGTTAGCGTCTGTGACAAAGCTTTTGCATGACGTACTGTGTTCCCTACAGTATGCACAAGTGATCCAAACAAAATAGTACACGTTACACATAACGATTTTGAAATCACATTAAAAGCTCAGATCCATCCTTGAGTCAACCATATTGTTATATAATCCAACGTCTTTCCAGTTTAACTGGTTATTAATATTAGCCACAAACTAACAATTTCAGTTGTATTTCATGACACGAGATTAGTGGAATTCATTCGACAAACACAAGGGAACTTCGAATGGTTACATTCTATCTAAATGTCGTAGACCTGGCGTTGTGTACCTACCAACACAGAACAATCATTTACAGAGTTTAAAACTGATAGAAAAACTTCGTTTATTGGAGGCCCATTAACAAAAAACGTAAAATTTCTTGACGGAAATTCTGCAAGAATTCAGAGTAGATAATTTGCCAACATACACCTAGGAAGATGTGGAATGAAAATTTAAAATTCCTGAATGATCTCAGCTAGAAGAACTGAAGGATGGAACAGATCTAATTGTTAAAGATATAATAAAGACAATCTACAGAAAAATTAAATATGTATTAGAATTCCAGAATGTATCCTTTTTTTATTTATCAGAGAATTACACTACTGGCCATTAAAATTGCTAAACCAAGAAGAAATGCAAATGATAAACGGGTATTCATTGGACAAATATATTATACTAGAACTGACATGTGATTGTACCGGGCGATTAAAAAATCAGTATAAATTTGAAAACTTAATAAATCACGGAATAATGTAGATAGAGAGGTAAAACTTGACACACATGCTTGGAATGACATGGGATTTTATTAGAACAAAAAAAAAAAAAAAAAACCAAAGTATTGATAGACGCGTGAAGGTCTCTGGCGCGCGTCGTTTGGTGATGATCGTGTGCTCAGCCGCCACTTTCGTCATGCTTGGCCTCCCAGGTCCCCAGACCTCAGTCCGTGCGATTATTGGCTTTGGGGTTACCCAAAGTCGCAAGTGTATCGTGATCGACCGACATCTCTAGGGATGCTGAAAGACAACATCCGACGCCAATACCTCATCATAAGTCCGGACATGCTTTACAGTGCTGTTCACAACATTATTCCTCGACTACAGCTATTGTTGAGGAATGATGGTGGACATATTGAGCATTTCCTGTAAGGAACATCATCTTTGCTTTGTCTTACTTTGTTATGCTCATTATTGCTATTCTGATCAGATGAAGCGCCATCTGTCGGACACTTTTTGAACTTTTGTATTTTTTTGGTTCTAATAAAACCCCATGTCATTCCAAGCATGTGTGTCAATTTGTATCTCTCTATCTACATTATTCCGTGACTTATTCAGTTTTCAAATTTATACTGACTTTTTCATTACCTGGTATTTTGGCGCATTTTGGGTGCATAGATCCTGAGAAATCAGTACCCAGAACAACCACCTCTGGCCATAAAAACAGCCTTGATACGCCTGGGCATTGAGTCAAACAGAGCTAGGATGGCTGTAAAGGCACAGCTGCCCATGCAGCTTTAGCAAGATACCACAGTTCATCAAGAATAGCGACTGGCGTAGTGTGACGAGCCAGTTGCTCGGCCATCATTGACCAGATGTTTTCAGTTGGTGAGAGATCTGGAGAATGTGTTGGCAGGGGTAGCAGTCGAACATTTTCTGTATCCAGAAAGGCCCGTACAAGACCTGCAACATGCTGTCGTGCGTTACCCTGCTGAAATATAGGGTTTCGCAGGGACCGAATGAAGGGTCGTAGCCGGTCGGTGTGGCCGTGCGGTTAAAGGCGCTTCAGTCTGGAACCGCATGACCGCTACGGTCCCAGGTTCGAATCTTGCCTCGGGCATGGATGTGTGTGATGTCCTTAGGTTAGTTAGGTTTAATTAGTTCTAAGTTCTAGGCGACTGATGACCTCAGAAGTTAAGTCGCATAGTGCTCAGAGCCATTTGAACCATTTTTTTGAAGGGTCGTAACACATCTGAAATGTAACGTCCACTGTTCAAAGTGCCGTCAATGCGAATAAGAGGTGACCGAGACGTGTAACCAATGGCACCCCATACCATCAAGCCGGGTGATATGCCAGTATGGCGATGACGAATACACGCTTTCAATGTGCGTTCACCGCGATGTCGCCAAACACAGATGCGACCATCATGATGCTGTAAACAGAACCTGAATTCACCCGAAAAAATGACGTTTTGCCATTCGTGCACCCAGGTTCGTCGTTGAGTACACCATCGCAGGCGCTCCTGTCTGTGATGCAGCATCAAGGGTAGCCGCAGCCATGGTCTCCGAGCTGATAGTCCATGCTGCTGCAAACGTCGTCGAACTGTTCGTGCTAGTGGTTGTTGCCTTGCAAACGCCCCGTCTGTTGACTCAGGTATCGAGACGTGGCTGCACGACCCGTTACAGCCATGCGAATAAGATGCCTGTCCTCTCGACTGCTAGTGATACGAGGCCGTTGGGATCTAGCACGGCGTTATGTATTACCCTCCTGAACCCACCGATTCCATATTCTGCTAACAGTCATTGGGTCTCGACCAAGGCGAGCAGCAATATCGTGATACGATAAACCGCAATCGCGATAGGCTACAATCCGACCTTTATCAAAGTCGGAAACGTGATGGTACGCATTTCTCCTCCTTACACGAGGCATCAAAACAACGTTTCACCAGGCAACGCCGGTCAACTGCTGTTTGTGTATGAGAAATCGGTTGGAAACTTTCCTCATGTCAGCACGTTGTAGGTGTCGCCACCGGAGCTAACCTTGTGTGAACGCTCTGAAAAGCTTATCATTTGCATATCACAGCATCTTCTTCCTGTCGGTTAAATTTCGCGTCTGTAGGACGTCATCTTTGTGGTGTAGCGATTTTAATGGCCAGTAGTGTATTTGGAGATAGAATCAGACGCTTTAAATGTAGATTTGAATTACAAATTAAAAGTTAAGCCAGATGTTATTAAAACTACACGGAACAAAAACGAAGAAAGAATTGTTATATGCGTACACAAAATTGATACAAGCTTGTATACAAAAATATTTTGTTCTTTATTCACAGCCCGGGGAATCAAATCCTGAGAGTTTTCCTATTTACGGTCATTTACATTTGCGTCTTTTGGATGTGGATGTGTATAGGTGGTAGACTGCGAAAAGTAATTGAAATTAGGCGGTTGAAAGCGTACTAATCACCATTTCTTGCCTAAATGACCAAGGACGTTCTACGATTTTTTTCCTGAGGAGGCTGTTAGAAATACTATGCTCTATACCTTGCGTAATTTTCTTTCTGAAAAAAACCTTGCTAGCTGTAAAATGGTAATTACCTGCACGCAATGAAATGACGACAAAATTAATCAAAGTGATAAAATACTAGTTTGAATGTGTAACCTTCCCACTATGCCTCAGTATGAAATTTACCCCAGCTTTACCTCCAGCTCGCTAGAAGTCAACGTATTACCAAAACTAACTACCAGAAACTGTTATCCAACTTAAACTCGTATGGTAATCATTCGCTAAACAGAACCTAATTTAAACTGAACTGTAACGGATCTGAATGCAACTTGTCTTTATATTAAATGCACGACTGAAGTAAGACAATTATCTTGCCCCAATCAAAATTTCCACTTGCCTCGCGTCTTGATAACATTTTGCAGCTTTATTGAAAACACAACAGCAAACAGCAAGTAGGCAGCGGCTAGGCTCGATTCATATCTCTAAATAATATTTCCAACTATTGAGTACAACATGTGGTAATGCGTAATGATAAACAGTGGGATGGAGAGAGTAGCTATTCCTATGACATAATATTATAAGTCCACGATTTTAGAATGAAGTATATATTCAAGGAGAGAGAGTAAAACGTCTCGTGATCTTCACACACAGCATTGGTCTGAACAATAGTATTCTTAACAAAGTGAACAGAGATTTAGAAGGGGGACAATATTAATAAAGAATTTCTATAAAAATCAAACAGCTTAATCAGTTAATATGTTAATGCATGACTCAAGGAAGTTGGGTGTTCCTTCGCCCAGCTCTCATGAAGTGAACCAAGTTAACTACGTCCCAATAATCATTTCTAGAAATTAAATGCGCAGTGCTACAGTCTTATCTCAAACTTCCTCTCTTTAAAAAATAATAAAATTATTCAAAATTCACAGTCCATATTCATCCTTGCTGTACTTTACAATAAGTCAACACACCACTGTACAATACGTACAGCTCTACCACACTTCAACTAAGAATGTCTCAGACTGCACAGAGGCAAAGACTGTGCCAAAGAAGACCAGAGATTTTTTAGCAGTAACATAACTAACTTACTCTCTGACGTGTACATCGATAACATACAAAAATCAAGATGGCACGATCACCTTATAAATGTAAAACGAGATTTGCTCTTATATGCAGTGAGATGGGCCTAACATCCATATATGTTGCATCTAAATACAGATAACATGATGCAGGCGTGACAGACAATTTGCACACACTGATGAAGAAAAAGGAACTTTCAGAACAAGGGAAACATTCAAGGAACGTACCTTTGTTTTAAGTAATTTTGTGCAACTGTATTTATGAGGGTTATGTAAGCAAAATCAAGGTCACATAAATATTCGGAAAATTGCAAAGAGAAGTATGCTATAACTGGTCAACAATCATTACACGAACAAGTAAGACCGCCCACGAAACTTAAATTTCGCTGTCCTAGCTAGTGAAATTAATTTAATTCTTTCAATTAGTTTGATCTATTCACTACCTGAAGATGGTGGATAACCACCAAAATACAAGTGAGGTGACTCACGCAGAAATTACTCTCTACTTCCTAATTTAGCCTTATAGTTGCAGCTTTGAAAAGGGACCCAATAGACAAGACTCAGTCAAAACTGGTGAGTAATCTCAGATATTGTTACTTTAATAACGTACGCTCCGAAATTAAACGTACAAGGATAAAAAACACTGGTCCACATAATTCGTAACACCATAGACTTGTGGAATAATAAACTTACATGTTGTCTTCTAGTTTTAGAGAGAAAAGATATTATTTTTGAAACGTTTCATGGCACATGATACTGAAAACTTCGTCATTATAAATACGAATGTTAGGATGGGCTACTCAAATCTGGACGAGCTGCCTAACAATAGAGTGAATCGCAGTGACGAGGGCAAAGCTTTTAGTGCCGTATGGGCGACGCTAAAAGCGCTCTGCAGTAACTGGCTGGGACACCCTGGCAATATTTGGTGCGCACAGTTTGGGAGCCGAACAGAAAGGAGAACACATGACAGCGGTACAAGTAGTACAAGGTGTACATGAAGTCCGGGAACACATTCAATTAATTATTGCACAAGAACCAAAAATTGTACAGATATCATACGTATGTAACTTTGAAAAGAAATGCTGAAGTTTTTTTTTTTTTTTTTTTTTTTTTCATTTATACCGCCACAGCGCAGTTTGGTAGTCTGCCGATAGTCAGCGCTAATCGCAAACATTGCGACGTCAGGTGCGGAGCGAGCTTTCTCTGTGTTGGAGTTCGACAAGAATAAGTGCGCTACAGCTGTTCAACGGATGTTTTGAACCAAGTACGGTAAGAAGCCACCAACAAGGAAGGCCATTTGCCACTGGCACAACAAATTCGTTACGACGGATTTCTTGTGCCTGGCAAGGAGAAGCGGACGTCCCAGTGTGAGTGAAGTGAATGTGGTGTGCGTATGGAAGACAAGCGCTGACTATCGACAAATTACCAAATTACGCTCTGGAGGTATACATGAAAAAAAAACTTTCAGGATTTCTCTTCAAAATGACATTTGTATGATATCTGTACATTGTTTGATTCTTGTGCAATAAATAATTGAAAGTGTTCCCAGACTTTATGTACACCCTGTAATTTCTCCCACGCACACAAAATGTGGTGGCTTCAAGAATATGGAAGTATGTAAATGAATCTACTTAACAGCGCAGCCCTTAAAAAAATACCGTTTGATTTTAATATACTCTTACCCTTAAAAAAATACCGTTCGATTTTAATATACTCTTACCTCTTGTATCTCGGTGGGGGCAGGGGGGGGGGGGGGGTGGAGCATTGTCCCCTCCGCACACCATACCGTTTAATCCGCCACTGGTATACGTACAATAAGTAAAATTTTATTATTCTACATTTTTCCAGATGTTGCCATTTCAACAGCCAGCAGCGAATATTTTAAAAGTAGTTGACAACCTGTAACAGGGAATGGATAGATGCATAGATATGAATATTTTATGAACCTTTTGATACAACATATTTCGTTCATTTGGTTTTTAATGAATCAGTTGAAATTTTTAAACGATGAATTGCTATTGGTGCGACAGATACGTGAGAAACAGATATCAACATGTAAGCCGAAGACTTCACACAAATATGCTCTGTGGAATCACTCGTGGGGTAGTCGTTGGTTTTTGTTAATGGTTAGATTTGCCTTATGCAGGTCAAGAGGTTAGAGGAAAAATTGTGTATAATTTACTTCTGCTAGCATCACTCAGTGAAAAAAAGTCTGCACTGTATAACTGTGTAGCACCGAAACAGCCCGGTATGTGGAACACGCTGACGGAGTATAATGTGGTATTAAAGTAATTTCAAGTAATGATACCTGAGAAACATATATCAACGTGTAAGCGGAAGACTTCACAGAAATATGCTCTGTGGAATCACTAGTCGTTGGTTTTTGTTAATAGTTAGATATGCCTTATGTGAGGTCAAGAGGCTAGAGGAAAATATTGTGTATAATTTACTTCTGCTAGCATCACGCAGTGAAAAAAGTCTGCACTGTATAACTGTGTAGCATCGAAACAGCCCGCTATGTGGAACACGCTGACGAAGTATAATGTAGTATTAAAGTAATTTAAAGTAATATAAATACATAAAGCAAAAAACTGACAGCGAATTATTCAAGTAATGTCGAACAGTTGAATTCAAATAACTGCAAAAGGTATTCAAGACGTAATTAGTTTCTTGTGCAACGTTTTTCTGATTATTTATTTACACCTCTTTCATACAAGCAAGGAATTTTGCTCGATTCGAATAATTAAACGTCCACCCTAACGCAGCAGTAATATGCAACTTGCAGATGTCCCATGGCGTTAAGCGAATGGCGTGGTTTTTTATTTCGGAAAGCTGGACGTTAAGAAAAACATGTTATGACGGATTAGACATCCATTTTGCCGAGTGTTCCAGAGCAAAGTAGAAGGCGTAAACAAGCAGAACAGACCGTTTCTATCTGCTGAGCAGCTTTTGTAAAAGACATTCAGCTGAAAAGCCATCAAAACTGTTATAACAGTAATAACAATTTTAATATTCCGCGACTGGTTTCGACATTAAAATCATGTGGAAGACGTAGACAGAATATATAAGAGAGACGTTCAATAAGTAAGCAACACAATTTTTCCGGTCAATTTCGGTTGACAAAATGCAGTATTTTTTTGTTGGACATGTGCACATGTGCACATACATTCACCGAAGAGTCAAGCAGTATATTGCTCCCTCCTACGTATATATCACGAAGAGACCATGAGGGTAAAATCAGAGAGATTAGAGCCCACACAGAGGCATACCGACAATCCTTCTTTCCACGAACAATACGAGACTGGAATAGAAGGGAGAACCGATAGAGGTACTCAAGGTACCCTCCGCCACACACCGTCAGGTGGCTTGCGGAGTATGGAGGTAGATGTAGATGTAGATGCATGTACTACTCTCAGGAAACATGAAATTCCCATAGGTGGCAGCGCTATACGTAGTATTCAGTGTGGCATCTGTAGCGGAGGTGCGTTCCAAACAGGAAGCTGTCATTGAATATCTTTTGGCGAAACACAAGAGTATTTCAGATATTCATAGGCGCTTTCAGAATGTCTACGGAGACTAGGCAGTGAACAAAAGCACGGTAAGTCGTTGGCGAAGTATCTGTCAGCTTCGCACCTAGGTCGCGAGGACCAGTCCGATCTCCTGCGTGCCGGCCGACCGCACACAGCCGTAACTTCTGCAATGTTGGACATGCGGACACTCTCACTCTAAGTGGTCGGCGTGTCTGTGAGTAGAGGTGACACACACGTCCACCATTTGGAGCACTCAAAGACGTATGCCCGCTTGTTTCCTCGTCATCTAACGGAAGACCAAACAGAGCACCGAAGAACCGTCTGTGACGAATTGCTAGCACGTTACGAGTATGACTGTGACAAATTTTGGCGAGTATCGTCACAGACGATGAAACATGGGTTCAGTATTTCGAACTGGAAACTAAACGGCAATCAGTGGGTTGGCGCCATTCACCTATCCTCCGAAGAAGTAGTTGACAGTCACACCATCGGCAGCAAAGTCATTGCGGCGGTGTTCTGGAATTCTGATGGGATTATTCTGTTTGATGTCCTCCCTCATGACACCACGATCAGCTCGGAAATGTATTATAATATCCTCAGGAAACCGAAGAAACTACTAAAGTGTGTACAATGGAGCAAAAATGCAAATTATTATATTATTGGCCAGGCTCATTGCTTCTAATCCTTTACACCTATAAACAAATTGATCAAACTAAGTCTCCCACTAATATTTGCTCTCCAAATTAATGTCATAAGGTTTCAAGCTAATGAAATCATAGGCTGTGCTAAGGGTCACGAAAATGTTTATTTCCAATTAAACACAAGTTTGACATGAAGTATGTAATATTCATTAACAAAATACGAGGGCCGTTCAGAAAGTGACCTCCGGTTGATTTAAAAAAATACACCAAGTTAAATAAAAATATTTTAATATATACATCTCACAACTACATCTTTGCACTATTTTTCTACATAGTCTCCATAGCGATTGAGGCACTTATCGTATCTCTTCACAAGCTTTGAAATTCCTTCTTCATAAAAATCACCCGCTTGTGCCTGGAGCCAGCCTGTGACCGCATCTTTGAGCTCTTCGTCGTCATCAAACCGCTGTGACCCGAGCCATTTCTTCAAATGCATGAAGAGGTGATAATCACTTGGCGCAAGGTCTGGGCTTTAAGGTGGATGGTTGATAACGTCCCACTTGAAGGACTCAAGAAGGGCCGTTGTTCTGCGAGCAGAGTGAGGACGGGCATTATCGTGCAAAAAAACGATACCGGAAGTCAGCATACCACGGCGTTTGTTCTGTATAGCCCGTCGTAACTTTTTTATTGTTTCACAGTACACGTCTTGATTAATGGTCGTACCACGTTCCATGAATTCAACCAACAACACCCCTTTGGCATCCCAAAACACCGTTGCCATCAGTTTTCTGGCAGAAAAATCTTGCGAGGCTTTTCTTGGTTTGATAGGCGAATTTGAATGTGCCCACATCTTTGATTGTTCTTTTGTCTCAGGGTTCACGTACTTAATCCAGGTTTCGTCACCGGTCACGATTCTGTTTAACAATGGTTCTCCTTCGTCCTCATAACGTGACAGAAAGTCTAATGCAGAGGCCATTCTTTGAGTTTTGTGGTGGTCGGTAAGAATTTTGGGCACCCATCGTGCACAGAACTTACGGTAACCCAATCTTGCTGTCACTATCTCGTACAAGAGAGTCTTAGAAATCTGTGGAAAACCAGTAGATAACTCCGACATTGAAAAACGTCGATTTTCACGAACTTTTGCATCAACTGCTTGAACGAGTTCGTCAGTCACCAATGATGGTCTACCACTCCTCTCTTCATCATGAACGTTTTCTCGTCCACTTTTAAATAAACGTACCCATTCACGGACAACTCCTTCACTCATAACTCTTGGTCCGTACACGGCACAAGGCTCACGATGAATAGCTGCTGCAGAATATCCTTTGGCTGTAAAAAACCTTATGACAGCACGCACTTCACATTTGGCGGGGTTTTCTATTGCAGCACACATTTCAAACTGCCACAAAAACTAAACTAGCGCAGGTACGACGTTCACTCGACCACGGCTTGATGCCGACTGACCTGTTGAGTGCGTGAACGCACAGATGGCGTCGCTACTCCTCCCACAACCCGCACTGTGACCAATCGGAGGTTACTTTCTGAACCGCCCTCGTAGTTAACTAGTATCAAAAGTGTGAAATTAACTAGTGTTGGCAAAGTAAAGATAACGTCCCCTTTGACGAAAATAAATGCATAATACAATCTGACAAAAGATAAGACAAAGGTGACAGTGGTTGTCAACCTAACCACTTGGAGGTACACTACGTCTACAAGACCACCAGCTCAGGCTGATAGAAACAGCTCCTCTTCAACCCTGAACTAATGCCTATCTGAAATTACTCTGCCTAAGCTGCGAGAATCTCATATCTGTCCAAAACAAGGTGCAGTATAGCAGGTGCAACACACAATGTGTTGTTTGAGACCAGAGAGCCAGACAGTGGTCTACCCCGAAGCTATCACAAGCCGCTTGACTGGCCGACGCCCTCTGCCTATAGCTGTCTCAGGCCGAGATCTCCCCTCGATGGTGCCCCTAGCTTAATTCCGAGTGCCTGTCTCACCTTTCCTTCGATCCGTCAATTTTCGACGTAACTCAGTGTGGTGCCGTCTGAAGAACGCTAGAACGCCAGTGCTAATATTCTTGCACTTTTCTGCCATAATCACATGCTTTCTGGATCCTGCAAAATATCCCTCCACACAAATTGGGCGTTTCTCCTCTGACATCATACACCATGTACCCAATCGCTGGCCATCCGATCTGTATTTTTCCAGAGGAATGCTTGTGAGAGTCGACGCTATCTTAAAAAATCTTCTTCAGCCGGCTTTTCTCACATCAGTGGCGACAAGGCTTCTAGCAGCATTCTGCTCTGCATTGGCTTCTCTTGTTATCACGAACTACTCGTATGGGGATGGGATGTGCGGACGCCAGTTTCTCTTCATGGATGTCTACCCTGTCTTAAGACCATAAAAATAGTTGGCGACGCTCTGTCTTCCTTCCCTGTATGTTTTCTGAAGGAGTCCTTCCTAACACAAGAGACTAGCTTCGCTTTCCAGTGCCCCAAATGCGTCCATACCACAGAGCTCATCCTATCGGCCATAAATTTCTCACTCCATTCCTTTCAGTAATCTCCTGCCTCTTAGAATGTGAAATGGCGCAGGGCTCTACCACTTTCCTCCACCACTGCGGCCTCGACTAACAGGTAATAAATGCTGTTCCTATCGCCTGCACGCTGAAACTGACGCTCGGCCCGTGACTGCTTCCCAACAAGCGAGATTGCGGCGGCAATTAATTGACAGATTACTGGTGCCTTGCTAGCATCTGCTAACCCAACTGCTATCTTTAAACTGAAACATAATGGAGTATGAAAGAATTTTCACTTTCCAAAATGAAGCAAATATTCTTGTACTGTTGTTCAGTACAGTACACTTTTCCCAGTTACCAACAAAGATATCTGGAGTTATGTACCTTAAACGATATATATATATATATATATATATATATATATATATATATATATATATATATATATAATAGGGTGGGACGAATAAAAGTGGCCCACAGAAGTGTATACGATTTGGATGTGAATGTGTGCATTAACCACATCCTGTGATGCACACACCAAATGTATCCCGTCATGCGATCCACACCGTTTTGGAGCATAGTGCAGGCTGTGTCAGTATAAATGGAGCAGTGTAAAGGGGACGATGGTACTTAGTGCGTATTTGTTGTCGAAAGTTACGTGACAACAAACTCGTGGGAAAGGTATGGTCAGTTGTTTGCTGAGAAGTTCGACTGTTTCAAAGCGCCAGAAAAGAATGCCATGCAGTGCGTAGTCAGAAGATGGTGTCAGACAGAATATGTTTTAAAAAAGTCAGGAAACATTCCGAAATGTGATGGTACACCAGAAAATGTCGGTTCAGTTCACCACAAAATGCTTCAGAGTCCACCAAAACAACCAGACGTCTGGCATAAGAGACTCATGTATCATGTCGATCATGCACACAAATACTCCTCCTGGACCTGCACATACATCCACATCGAGTGTCTGTCTTTTACGCATTAAAAACAGCAAATGCTCCTCAGCGCCTCCAGTTTTGTGAATGGCTGTTCACTGAGATAACAGTGGCATGGATCTGTTCTTTATGTCTGATGAAGCCTAGTTTCACCTGAGTGGTTATTTCAACTCACAGAATCACAGGGTCTGGGCAGCAGAGAATCTGCGTAACTTCCACGAAACAGCGTTGCATGATCATAAAGTTAGGGTTTGGTGTGCACTGCCTGCACGCCACATTGTTGATGTCATCTTCCTTCGTCGGACACTGACTTTGGCACCTTACATTATCAACACTTTGGAACCATTTGTGGCAGCATTAACGGAGGAGGAAAGGACATACTTCCAATAGGATGGAGCAACTGCCCATACAGCCGGCCAAACCTTGCAGCACATTTACACAATCTTCACCCACGAGTTGTTAGCAGAGGTCAGTCTGTTCGTGGGCCTAGCTAGCCACGCAGGTCTCTTGATCTGCCAGTGTGTGATTACTTTGTGTGGAGAGCCTTCAAATCTAAGATGTATCGCAGCAGCTCTCATAGTCTCCAAGAAATGCAGCAGAACATTTCGGATGAGACTGCATCAGTTCCAGCTGTCCAGCTTCTAAAGCCATCAGCAACTTGCCGACCAGGCCCCAAAAATGCCAAGAGATTAATGGTGGGCATCTGCTATAGTCAGGTTAGTACTATATTTCCTTTCCTCTGCTGTGCTTCATTTTACCCAGGAACTCTGTTCTCCAGGCAACTTTCGTCTGCCTCACCACACTGTGTGTGTATATGTATACACGAGGGCTATTCGATAAAGAATGATCATAATTTTTTTTTACGACATACGTTTACTCATCTTCATAATTTTGATGGTCCAAGTAGTCTCTCATGAATGCAATGCACTTGTCCCAGCGTTTCTGCCAGTCTTCAGTGACATGCTGGAAATCATTTTTTGAGAGAGCCTTCAAAATCGCCTCTGCAGTCTTCACCACTGCTTCTGATGGTTGGAAATGCCTCCCACAAAGCCGTTTCTTCATGTTAGGGAATAGAAAAATGTAACCTGGGGCTAAATCCGGACTATACGGAGGGTGAGGGATGCACTTCACGTTGGTTTTGCAAGATATTCGGTACCAACATTGGCAATATGCGGCCGCGCATTATCGTGATGCAGCATCCAGCCTGCTTCACGGAAATGTGGTCTTTTGCGCCTGATATGGACTTGTAGTGTTTTCAGGACGTCCCTGTAGTACTGTCCAGTTACTGATGTGTGTGCAGGTACAACTTGCTGATACACCATTCCATGAACATCAAAGAATGAGATGACCATAAATTTCACAGCAGAAGAAACCACTGTTGCTGTTTTGGGGATTGGCGATGAAGGAGATTTCCACACTGAGCTTTGCTCTTCGCTCTCAGAATCCAAATGACGTATCCAAGTTTCATCAGCAGTGATTACATTTAAAACAAACGCCGGATCTTCCAACATCACCAACTTTAACTGCATGCAGACCTCTGGTATCGCGCGCTGCGGAATTTGAATCTCCGCCAGACGTCATGGACGTTGAAGACCCCTAGAGGTCTCTGCACCGTCGCGCCGTAAGCTGTGGCGGCGCTTGCCTCCTGGTCTGCTTTTAGTGTGAGGGCGCCACAGTGGAACACGTGGTTCCAGCGGCCAGTAGCGGCGCCCCCACAGAGTACTTAAACGCCTCCCTCTCGTTCAGCCAGAAACCCCCTCACCCCCTGGTTGCTCCTCTCCTCTCCCATCCGCGCCCCCTGCCACGTCTTCACTGTTGTGTCCCCCCTACCCTCCATCTCTACACCCTACATCTCCTTTCCCAAGGTGGCTTCCATCAACTCCCCCTCCCGGATGATGCCCTCTCCCCCTCCATTTATCCCTCCTATCAACTCTGATCCTCACTCCCCCTCCTTTCCTCTGTCCTTTTCCCGGGCTCCCTCTCCGCCCCTTCCCTCCTCTTTCTTCCCCACCTCCCCTCTCTTTGCCCCCTTCTCTCCACCAAGTCCTTTCACATTTCCCTCCTCTGCCTCCTCTCACTCCCTCTCTCGTCTGCCCTTCTCCCCCTTTATTAGTCCTCTCCCTCCTTGGTTCCTCCCCCCTTTTTCGTTTTTTTCCCCTCCCCCAGGTCCCCCCCCCCCCCCCATCTGCCTTTGGCTCGGGAGTGTCATCTTTGTGCCGCCACTTTCGTGCAGTGTTCTACATTGAGTGTTCTACAGTGAGCGTTTTACAGTGAGTGTTCCATGTTGTGTTTTTTGGGAAGTGTTGCGAACGGCCATCATACTGTCGCCGGGTGTGCCTTTTATCTCTTGCGAACAGAAACCAGACTGTCGCCGTGTTTTTTTTAATTGTGTGTGTACTATGTTACTTGTCTGATTCCTGTGTCTTTTATTAACGTTGCCAACCCCTTTTGCTTTCTGTTTTATCTTTCCGCATTTTTCAGCCATTTTACACTTGACATCACCGTTTTATCACCTGTTTTTCTTGTTTCTTTTCTTCTTCCGTTTTTTAAAATAAAAGTCTGTAGGATGTAGAGCAGCGTACTAAGCTGCTGCCAGCCCGCCCCCTTCGGGGGGAATTGAAAATCAATTAAAAAGAAAAAAATTCAGCCAGCCAGTCAAATGTCGCGCACGTCTATGAACATATCGCCTCGCATTAGACAGCTTACTTACTTTCTTGTTCTGTGTACAAGTGGACATGGTTGTAAGGTTTCCTTGTGAATCCGTTGTTCGATCTTGTTGTTGTTCGTTCTGTCCTTCGTTGGTCATGTCCATCCTCTCCCATTGTGTTGTTGTTCATGGGCCTCTCCCACCGCACTTTCAGTCATTTCAACCCACCAACAGTCCCGGTCGCAGTTACAAGGATGGGATCGCATCCATATCGATTTTGCGGGCCCGTTTTTGTGGTCCATGTGGTTACTCATCGTTGATGCCTACTCCAAATACCCTTATGTTGTCTGCATGGCATCCACCACCACGGAGGTTACACTCACGGCCCTGGCCAAGGTTCTCGCCATTGAGGGCCTGCCACACACATTGGTCTCCGATAATGGTCCCCAATTCACGGCATCCTCCTTCCACTACTTCTGTCAGGCCAACGATATCAAACATATTTGTAGCCCCCCTTTCCACCCTTCGTCTAATGGCGTGGTGGAGAGGCTTGTCCGCACTTTTAAACACCAGTTGACTAAGGCGGTCGACACATTTCCAACCACGCCGGCCCTCACCCTGTTTTTGAGCACCTATCGCAGTACGGCGATTGACGGACTTCATGGGCGACAACCACGGACCCTGCTTCATTTGCTGATGCCATCCTCCTCCCGCCCCCACTCCCGGCCCTCGCAGCAGTATGCCCCGTCAAGGCCGTGTGGGCCCGCAAGTACGGGCGCAAGGCAGGTTGGACAACCGTGTCACGGTCGTCGCGGCCCATGGGTGGCGTGTGACGTCGGTGCAGACGTCAAAAGGGTTGGAACGCCGCCATCATAACCAGCTCCGCCCGAGTGCTGCCACGGGACTCGCGCCACCACCTCTTTCCCTACTGCCTTCAGGTACGGACGTGGTCCTCAAGTCACCGTCCCTGCCCCCAGTTGCCGTCTCCCCGCGGGCCTGCCGCCAGCCCTCTCCACCTCCGGGTCGATCGGCGGCTCTCTCCCACGCCCTGGACTCTGCATCGGCTGTCATGGATAAATCGGGCTTCCAGCCCTCCCCGCCAATAGCAGTTGATGCACCCAGTTCCTCTTCCCACTGTCACCCACCTCGGGACTGTCTGGGCCGTTTCCGCCCCAGCGCGCGAGTTTCAGGGGGAGGGATCTGGTACCGCGAGTCGTGGAATTTGAATCCCCGCCAGACATCATGGACGTCGAAGACCCAGAGATACCATCGCACGCGTAATAAAACGGCCAGACACAACGGTCTTTCTCAGGACCCTGCCTGGCCAAGATACATGTGTAAGAAAAATTCAGGAACCGCTAACGACCACAATTAACCCAGTTAAAGACAAAATTAACATAAATAAAGTGAAAACCAGTAAAAACTCAATAATCGTTGAGATGACCTTGGAAGAGGACAAAGAAAAACTTCTAAATAATACTAAGTTAAACTCGGTGGTCAAATGTGAGTCACCCAAAAAAAGAATTCCCTTAGTCATCTTGTATGATGTGCGAACTATTATGACTAATGAAGAATTATGTGACACTATAAGGGCTCAACACCCTGAGGATTTGAAAGATGAAGAGTTTAAAGACAGCTTCAAGTTGACATATAAAACGGGGCCTCGGGACAGTGATGTGGGTCATCACGTTGCTGAGGTCTCCGCTCACATGTGGAAGAAAATCACTGCAATGGGAAAACTGTACATTGGATTCCATGTGGTCAACAACAGAGACTATTTTATGGTACCACGTTGCCACAATTGTAGAGACCCTTACTACTTTCTAAGGCACTGTACCAGGAGGTCAGCCTGCTCGAAACGTGGTGAGGATGGTCATGTTAGAAAAGACTGTAAGGCTGCAGCAGTCTGCATCCCTTGCAAAAGACGGGGCAAGAGACCTTGTGGAGCCACCGGACTCAACTGCCCTACTTACAGGTTGTTAGCACAAAGACTGATCTCAAGAACAGGTTATGGTTGAAAGTGCTAAGGCTAACAGGATGCCTAAGAGGAAATCCCCGAGGAAAAGGAGGAGGGATGCCATGAGGGCAAGTGCTTTCAAGGAATTCCTGAAGTCGCTTTTGGGCGCCACCGAAATTGAAACAACTGATATGAGCACTTAGACTGATTTTCCTACAATGGATATGGGGACTCAAACTGAGCTCCCTTTCACGATTGCGACTCCCTCCTCCCAAAGCCGGGAGACGAAGCCGACTATAGATCAGCAGCAACGGCACCCTTTAGTAGGGGCCATGCCGGGGGCAATCCCAAAGGCAGAGAAGAACAAAGTCCAGCAGCAACCAGATCAAGAAAATATAGTAACTACCTCGAGCGAAAACTCACCACACTAGACACTCCTGTTGTCAGATTACCATCAGTTGACCCAGTTAGAGTATATACCAATATTGAATTTACGATGCAACTGGCGAGATTAGAGCAGCCGACTACCCTGACCACTGCCTTAAGACACGTGGTCCAGGTGGGACAAGAAAATGGTATGGAAAGTCACCGTCTCGGTAATGGAGGCTGTAGACAGGATACAGTCAGTGAATCTCCCCACCAACTTTGGAGCCCTGTGAGACCTATTTAAGAAAGCCTTTGAAAGACAAGGAGAAAAATTTGACCTTGACGACATCTATGAATAAGCAGTTTTGGCTAATGGACGTATTACTTTCGACTGGAGCAAGACATGGCCAAATGACAGAATTCATACGTACTTCCCATAAATGACTAAAATTACCTTTGGCCAACTCAACACTAACAACAGCAGACTGGTAATGCAGGAGCTACGTAAGGAGGTGGAAGAGAGGAGACGGGATGTGCTCTGCCTGCAGGAGCCATACACCAAAGCTGGGAAAATAGCTTTCGCAGCTGCGACTTGGAAAGTTGTAAGAAGAGGAGAGGACCCAGGAGCGGCAATCGTAATAACCAACAAACTCCTGACGGCTACAGTACTGTCACAATTTACAACTAGCCACTGCAACATCGTGGATTTGCAATCTCCAGCGGGAGTAATCATATTTATCAACATGTACTTTCAGTATGGGGACGATATCGAGAGAAATTTGGGAAATTTGACTACAGTGATCACGGCGTTGCAGGGGCGAAGAGTAATAATAACTGCTTATATTAATGCAAAATCCCCTCTATGGTATAACGGCATCAAGGACCTGAATGGAGAGAAGGCAGAAAAGGTCATATGGCTTTGTAACTAGTGGTGGCCAAGAAGTCAGGCAACCCTCCGACCTATGTGGCGGGAGGAGGTCAAGAAACAAATATTGATGTGACCCTGGTCACGCCCAATGCATTCAGCCTTATTCAACAATGGAAGGTAGAAGAGAACGCCACCACTAATGACCATAATCTCATAACCTTTACCATAGGAGAAAGAGAGAGTCGCTGGGCCATGGGGTGGGAGGTGCAATACAATTACAAAAGAGCCTACTAGGAACGACTAGCAAGGGAGTGTGACATTTCTGCATTGCCAGAGGGTGACAGACACCAGGACATTGACGTGGACAAAAGAGATGGGGAACTGGTGAGCGTGATAACTCGAGCGGTGAAAGCTGCTGTATCTACTAGGAGGAAGGCCATGGCGATCTCTTCGTCACCATGCTCAGGCGAACTGGAGGATATGCGCCGATCTGTCAGAAGGCTCAGGAGGCACTGCCAGCGCAGTGACGTCTGGCTGGAAAGACAAAGGTGGTTGCAGCTGTAACAGGAAGCTGAAGACAGATTCCAAAAAGAACTTCGTGACGTGAGATCTAGGAGTTGGGAACACTTTGTCTTAAATCAATTGGCCTTGGACCCATGGGGTGTACTCTACAAGTTAGTCCGAGAGAAAATCCGCTCTCCCATGGAGCTGTCGACCGTCAGGCACGGGAGCAGGATGACAGAGTCTTGACAGGAGACTGCTGAGGTCCTTCTCTGGTCCCTGTTGCCTGATGACTCTGTGGATGGGGAAACCGTAGAACAACAGCTGCGCAATGATGACCATAATGAATATGGTAATGCAATGGCAGTCTACCCCTTCTCTGAAGACGAGGTGGCTGCCCACATAAGATCTCTAAAGAGAGGAAAAGCTCCCGGGCTGGACAGCATTGTGGCGTAGGTGGTGCAATTCCTGCCCCCCCCCCCCCCCCCCCATAGTTGCGCCACTAACTCACCTCTTTAATGAATGCCTTAGGCAGAGAAAGTTCCCACGGATTTGGAAAGCTGCTAATGTGGTAATTATCAAAAAGGGACCCGATAAAGACCCAGCAGAAACGAAATCTTACAGACCAATCTGCCTACTCGACCTGCTTGGGAAGATCCTAGAGAGACTACTGGCTGCACACCGAGTGCTCTGTGGGATGAGGAGCAGGCAGTTCCGCTTCAGGCCTCGGCTGTCGGCATCTGATGCAATCGCCCTGGCAGCCGAAGTCTGTGGCTCTACCCCATACAAGTACGTTGTCGGCATCATGGTGGATATAAGTGACGCCTTTGACAACCTGTGGTGGCTTTCGCTCTTTTCCTGTGTACGGGAGAAAGAGTGTCCAGGGCCGCTAGATGGGTGTCTGAGGAGCTATTGCAAGGGTCGGGAGGTCTGGCTATCATCCCCTAGCGGAAGAGCGGAAAAATCTATTACTAAAGGATGTCCCCAGGGCTGTCCTGGGTCCCCTGTTTTGGGACATCCATATGGAGCCATTACTGGACAAACTACAGCAAAGCGACGTAGTGCTAGAGGTGATAGCCTACACAGATGACCTCCTGCTACTGGTCGGCGGCAGTAGCCGAGAAGATATAGAACCCAAGATAGGTAGAGCTATAGAGATATTGCAACTTTGGTGCCAAAGTACGAAGATGAAAATGTCACCAGGCAAGTCTACCTACCTTCTGTTGAAAGGTCAGTTAATTCGAAACCCAACAGTGAGGATTGAGGGCTCACCAGTTCCCCGGCGACGCTACCTTGGAATCATCATTGATGAAAGGTGGTCCTTTGGGAAACACATTGACACCATAACGAAGAGAGCCCTTCTAGTACTCAATATCCTCATTTCCATTGGACATAAAAGATTTCATCTCCCACAACATCTCATTAAATTATACCATAATAGCATACTTACACCAATAGTGGGTTACAGTTCAGGAGTCTGGGCTCACAGACTCACGAGGGCGGTGCCTGCCATGACAGTGAGAAGAGTCCAGAGGAATATGATAGTGAGATCAGTGGGGGCATACAGGACAACGCCAGGAAGAGCCCTGTTAGTCATAATGGGGCTCTGCCCCCTGGACATCAATATTCGTGAACAGGCTCCATGGTACTGGTCCAAGAAAGGGAACATAGAAAAAACAGAAGAGATATTAGGCATCCATGAAAATTTTAAACATATTCACACTTACCAGCTGTGGATGACTTGGCTGATTTCTTAGTAGCAGAAGACTACATTCTGGTCGCTCACAAACGTTCCATCTCGAAAATTAACTCATTTTTATTTTGGGAACACATGCCACGCACTGGTTTCTTCATTTGAGGAAAGACGAAGAAATAACTGGGCACCATGTCAGAAAAGTAGGGATAATAAGGCAAAATTTTATAGCCTGAAGAAACAGTTAATTAGTTACTTTCATGCTCCATGGATTATTTTGAACAATAAACCATTATGATGTGGAACAAGTCAATTTACATTCACATCGCAAATTATTTTATACAGTTAGTTACATGATGAACGTCTCTAGAACATTTTTAAGAAAAATAATTTACACATGCGAGTTATTAATTCCTACCCATCACCTTTTACACATTACAATAATAGAAATTCTTATACAGAATAGAATGAGTTGCCGAGAAGAAACTTTCTCAGTTTGTCTTCAAATTTTACTTTGCTGTCTGTTGGATGCATTTTATCTGGTGACTCGGCAGATATCTGCAGTTTCGATTTTGGAATGGGTACATTATCAGAAATTTTTGTTGCAGCATTGGGCATCCTTCTTTGTGCTAAAGACAAAACCTGAATGTGAGAAATGAATGTAATTTTTCCTTCTTGTATTATAATTACGTATATCATTGTTTCGTTTGGACTGTAATGGATTACTTACAACAAACGTCATGAGGGAATAAATATACCGTGAGGTAGTGGTCAGAATGCCCAACTCCTTAAATAGATGTCAACAAAATGATCACGGGTGGGCACCACATATTATTCGTACATCACGTTTTTTAGCAATGAACACTAACTCTCTTAAAGGTGAATTACTTCAGAACCCTATTCCATATGACATTACTGAATGAAAACAATGAGAATATGTCAATTTACTGATTTGTCTCCTCAAGATTTGTACTGATTCCGAGCACAAATGCGGCTAACTATTTTGCTTTAGGGGTTTCAAAACGTTTTTTTTTTTTTTCAGTTTAAATTCGTGTGTGTGTGTGTGTGTGTGTGTGTGTGTGTGTGTGTGTGTGTGGGTATGTGGGTAGGTGTGTGTGTGTGTGTGTGTGTGTGTGTGTGTGTGTGTGTGTGTGTGTGTGTGTGTGTGTGGGTGAGTAGTTGGTGGGCTAGGTGAGTGTGCCAGTTTCTGGGAACTCAGCGGCCAGCGAGCATTGACATGTTCAAAATGTGATGCAAGCTGTAGAAAACTGATCCATGATTGTTTTAAACTTTTTCCACTTCGCTTTTCTTCGTCTTTCAGACTTTTCTGAACCCAATCGATGCATTTGCGTTATCCAACCAGTGTGACATGTGAACGTGTATTGATGCCGTACTCTTCCATTAACTCGGCCTTTGGTGTAGCAGCGTAGTCCAATGCAGAAAATTACCTCCCGATGTTCCACTTCATCGACAGGCTGTGACATTTTGTTTCGGTTCCTCTAAATGCGTGCTACGGACATGTGGCGCAGGGACTTCAGTATTCATCAAGGCTGAAGACATGTACCAGCTGACATAAAAAAAATTCATGTTTTAGAGGTTAGAACTGAACCTTCATAACTACACGTAGTATATGTCGGGTGACGTATAAACGGGGTCACTCTCCTCAGATTCGCCAGGTGCGTTTTCTCTTGTTTTTCGCCATATGTTTGTAGTTTCTTTTTTTGCAATGTGTAGTTGGAAGTCAGTCCAAACAAACGCTGCTCATCAGGTCTTTCATCCAACGTCCCGTGTCGTCGTAAAGCTTCGGTTTGTTTCCAGTTACAAAACAAAATGATACGTAAAGCGAAATTTGACGTACTCATCCGACAGAGCGAACTGAAATTAGTCTAGAGCGATATTCGTTTTATTGGTATTTCTTAACAGGGACAGTAAAGCACACATAATAACCAGTACCATAGCATCGACTCGAGTGCAGCCCTTTTCCGCGCTGACTGCTAACGCCGTGTACATAGCAGCGTTGCAAGTTATATCGTCCCTGTTGAAATATACCGGTAAAACGAGTATCACAGTAGATAAGTACGGGACCGCTCTATCAAATGGTACGTAAAATTCCACTTTAAAAATCTTTTTGTTTGTAACCGGAAAACAAACAGACACTTTCCGCCGACGCTGGGCGTCGCATGAAAGGCGTGATGGGCAGTATTTGTTTGGACTGACATCTGTGCTATTGTTGAGTCTTCAGCAGCACGTTTACAGGCCTCCTAATCATATTAAAGAGCATATGTCCCCTGGACGTACAAATTAGGAAAGGTTTGCCATCTACTGGATGAAGAAAAACAATAAGAAAACTTAAACGTAGCTGTAAGTACTAATGAATTTAATATTTAAAGAATGACAGTAGAAATGAAATCCTCAGACAAAGCGAGGAGAACTTATTAATTTATTCCTATTGTAAATGAAAGGCTTCAGCTAAAGCATTTGAGATTACTAAACGACTGGTCCACACCTTTCCGTTATCTACGAGAGTAATCCCAAAAGTAAGGTCTCCTATTTTTTATAAATACATAGATCTGTTTATTTATACAATGGTTTACATCAGTTAACAGCTTGAACATTTACCTATTTTTCGACATAATCACCGTTTCTGTCGATGCATTTTTGTACACTCTGTGGCAGTTTTCGTATGCCTATGTCATATCAGCTCACCGCCATGCTGTTCAGAAAGTTATGAACCTCTTCTTTCACCTCGTCGTCGGAGCTGAATCACTGGGACCATAATTAACGCTGACAGGTACTGTGAGACTCTGGAAAAACTCAAACGGGCAGTTCGGAACGGGAGAAGAGGAATGTTAAGAAAGGGCGTACACATTCTCCATGACAACGCTCGCCCACACATCCCTCGGCAAACCGTTGCTCTCCTGCAACAGTTTCAGTGGAACATAATCACCAACCCACCCCATAGTTCTGACTTGGCGCCCAGTGACCATCACCTGCTCCCTAGGTTAAAAGAACATTTGGCCGGAAAGCGATTCAGCTCAGACGACGAGGTGAAAAAAGAGGTTCATAACTTTCTGAACAGCATGGCGGCGAGCTGGTATGACATGGGCATACGAAAACTGCCATAGCGTCTACAAAAATGCATCGACAGAAATGGTGATTATGTCGAAAAATAGCTAAATGTTCAAGCTGTAAACTGATGTAAACCATTGTAGAAATAAACAGGTCTATGTCCTTATTAAAAAATAGGAGACCTTACTTTTGGGATTACCCTCCTACTTACCTGAATACAGCTGACAGTAGAGCAAGGAACAGCTATGATTGTGGCGAAAAAGACACACCAAATGGTCACTCTACCGTAGTTGCGGTAGTGTCAAATTGACTTCCTCTAACGTGCTTTGCTTTTAGTTATCGACTGGTTTGATGTGACCCACCACGAATTCGGAGTAGCAGTTGCCCTCGACATCCTCAGTTTTTTGTTAGACGTATTCCAATTTCCGTCTTTCCCCGCAGTTCTTAACCTCTGCAACTCCCTCTAGTACTATAGAAGCTGCTACCTGATGCCTTAAGACATGTCCTATCATCTTGTCAGGTCTTCTCAACGCTTGACGTATGTTCCTTCTTTCTCCAATTCTGAGGAGAACCTCTTACTCACTACAACTCTCTTCTTTTACGGTGATCTCACGCTCCATAACTCACTACCATACAATGCTGTGCACTGAAACTACATCCTTAGAAATTCTTCTACTAAGGCCTACGTTTGATACTAGTTGACTTGTTTTGCTAAGAAATGCCCCTTTTACCTGTATTCGTCTGCTTATTATGTGCTCTTTGCTTCGCCTGTCACGTGATTTTTGCTTCCAAGATCGCGTAAATTTCCTGATCTCCGTCTACCTTGTGCTCACCAATTTTGATTTTAAACTTACCCCTAATCTCATTTCTGCTAATTCTCCTTGTTTTCCTCTTTCTTCGGTTAATTCGCAACGCTTGTTATGATCTCATAAGACTATTCACGCCATTCAGCAAGCCCTGTAGTCTGTAATCTAATAGCCGTATCATCAGCTAATCTTAGCATCGATATCCTTTCATCCTGAATTTTAATGCCGCTCTTCAACATTTGTCTTATTTCCGTCCTTGCTTTTGCGATGTACAGATTGAGCAGTAAGGGCGAATTACTGCGTCCCTGCCTTGCAACTATTTTAATCTCAGCACCTCGTTCTTGATCTACAATTCGTATTGTTGCCTCTACGTTCTTGTACACAATGTATATCATCCGTCTTTCCCTATAGCTTACTCCCATTTTTTTCTAATAATTTCGATTATATTACACTATTTTATATTGCTGAGCGATTCTTTTAGGTCGTCAAATGTCTTTATTTTCTTAAGTATTGCTTCCGTTGTCAAGGGCAAGGTCAGAACTGTCTCTCTGGTGGCTCTACCTTCCCGTAAACCAATCTGATTGTCCTCTAATAGCTGCTCGATTTTCTTTTCCATTCTTCTGTGTATTACTGTTGTCACTAACTTGGATCCGTGAGGTAATAAGCTGATTTTGCGATAATTTTCGCACGTATCTGCTCTTGCTATCTTCAAGTTTGTGGGGATGATACTTTCCAGGAAGGCTGATGGTATGTCTCAAGTGTCAGAAATTCTACACAACAACCCATATAGTTCTAGAAATTTCGAAATAATGTAATCTACCCCGTTCTGTCTCAAGTGATCGCAAGTCGTCCACTGTTCTTTTAAGCTCTAAGTCTAGCACTGGATTGTCTGTCTTTCATCTCGACTCTCATATCCTCTACCACGTCGCCAGACAAGTCCCCGACCCCCTTGTAAGGCCTCAACGTACTCTTCCACCTATTCGCTTCCTTCTGTGCGTTTAATAATACCGCCGTCTTTGCTTTTATTTCACCGCAGGCTGTTTTGTCTTTTCTACATGCTGAATAAGTAGTTTCCCACAGTCATTCCTTTTTTGACCTCTTCATGTTATTCCTGTAGCGATTTAACTTTTGCTTCACTGCACTTTCGTTTCATTTCATTCCTAAATGACTTGGAGATGCATGGAGATGCGGGCAGCATCTCAGGTTGCATCGTCCATAGTGTGGTAGGGGTCAGCCCAAGAAAAACGAAGCTCTACTTAACGATAGATAGCTTGTACATCATTGGTCAGAGACTACCAGCTGCTGGACTGGGGAATTATTATCCCGTGTGTAGGCTGCCGTTAACGCTATAATACAAACGGCTACGTTTGGTGTGGTGGCACGATTAGGAGGTATAGACTGCTAATTAATAGTGTCGCATTATGCTCAGCGATTAATTGTACTTCTGCAATACGGCACTCTCCTGGGGAGAGCTCCTATACTTCCAATATCTTGGTGACCCACAGTAGTGTTAAACCTAACATCATGATGTGGCGAACCATAGGTACCTTTTAAGGTCACAGCTAGTATTGAATGGGGGAACTCTGACGACACAATGGTACGTCATAGGCATCCTGCATCCTCAAGTTTTACCTCTCATGTGACTGTACTCTGGATTTGTTTTTCCTCAAAACAATATTTCCAAATGGCTCGTGTCCTTATGAACTGTCTACATGATATTTAAGTACTCTCGTGTCCACCAAGATTCTCAAATCTGTCCCTCACAGAACATGTGTTGTGACATTTCCAACGACAAAATCAACCCAGAGGATGTCAAGGACAATGGTTACAACAGATGTGGACCAATTTCCCTTAGGAAGGATACAACGTTTTTATGACATCTTTCATGAACCAAATCAGTGCATGCCTTCATGTAAGATATGGTGCAACGTTCTACTAATGAGTCGGCTCTTACTGCAAAATTCCCTATAAATCTGAATCGATTTTGTGATCACTGCTGTAGCATCACATACCCTCTCAACCCATGAAATTTCGTTTTCTTCCCTTCTCAACCCTTCAGTTTTTGTCATGCAGCGTAAGCTTAACTGTTAGAATGTTGTTTGAGACGTGGCAGTGGTGTGTCATCTCACTGCATGCCCACTCAATCTTAATACATTGTGAGGTTAAGGAAGTGGGCGACAGCCTTGTCACAGTGGATACACCGGTTCCCGCCAGATCACCGAAGTTAAGCGCTGTCGAGTGTGGCTGGCAGACTGGATGAGTGGCCATCAAGGCCGCCATGCGCTGTTGCCGTTTTTCGGGCTGCTCTCAGCCTCATGATGCCAACTGAGGAGCTACTCGATCGAGCAGTAGTGGCTCCGGTCAAAGAAAACTATCATAACGACCAGGAGAGCAGTGTGCTGACCACACGCCCCTCCTACACTCAACTGAGGATGACACGGCGGTCGGATGGTCCCGACAGATCAATTGTGGCCTCAAGACAGAGAGCTTTTTAAGGACGTAATGGAGAGAAGGAATCAGATGGAGAGATATGTAGAGGGATATATGATTTTATTAAAGTGAGATTGGTGAAAACCACATTATGATCGAAGCTAGATAAGTGAATTTTGATATAGGATAATCCTAATTCTTGCTAGACTGCAGTGACAATAGGGTACCACTGTCCAGCAGGAGACTGTAGGCAATCAGAAGAGATGCAAATCAGCATGGCTGGAGCTCAGACTACAATGTCTGGAAGTCTGGAAATGGGGAATTAGTAAACTACCAGTGACTAAAAGTAATTTAAAGAAAAGTTTTAGTCTGTAGGGACGATACCACTCAGCTACGAATTGGTTGATCAGTCTAAGGCAATGTAAAAGGGGAAACGAAAAACAGCTTATCTTTAAATTATAGAATTAGGAGGCAGGGGAAATAATATCAATTACAATTCTGAGAATGGCTTCACTGGTGTCGTTGAATTAAGACATTCTAATATGAGAAGCGTTAATATTAGTAAAATGAAGTCTGACGTCAATGCAGTTCAGAAAGACTAGCTTTGAGGGTGGCAAGCCATTGTTCAGGGAGAATGGAGCACATGTTGAAAGAAATCCGCTGTCTAACCAACGTCAGTCCTAGCTATAGGACATAATACGTTTCGTATTGGCTCATGTCATGTTAGCAAGGTGTAGTATGTATATTATGATGTGTGAAAATATGTAGAGACTCTAATGACGATAGAAAACGAGCAAAGGCTTATGCCGCGCGATGCGCCATCACTGCAGTTAATATTGGTAAGTAGGATGAAGTGTCCCCTCCAGCTGTTTACCGTTTCACTGTGCGTGGCAGAGAACATAAATCATATGCCGCACCATATGGCAGTATTTTCGCAACTCAGACTTCGAAATTCATACATGAGTGACGGTTTCGTTAGGGCCGTAGTGCCACATTTATTGGACATAGTTACGGTCGACTGAGCTTCGTGAATTCTAATAAATACCCTCGTAACTTTGTGCAACTAATTTAACGAACGTATGTTTGTCAAAGTGGAAGATACTGGGCCTCAACAATATATTAATATTTTACCAGATTTCCTTGATGTTTATTTTGAAACGTCCCCTTAGAAAAATTATGAATTATTTTGCTGGTAAACTTCTACGTCATTTGATACAAAGACAGCTGAGTAAAACTGAACGTACTTAGACAGTTCTCTCTTTACTTGTTCTTATCATCACTAAACTGACACACAATATTTTTTTAGCGCAACGCAATCTGGCTTTCAACAATCCCTACAAAAGAAATGTCGTGACTAACAATAACCTATACCTTTCATGAATCACTTACTTCACAAAAATCTTCGTCACTCCAACTACTGCAATACAGCGAGCGCCAATACTGCCAGCTAAATAAAAGATTCTAACTGTTGAAGGCACTAACTACTGATAGGCTTAGTTAGCAAATGAAAGATTTTGATACAGAACTAACAATGTATTTACCATAATAGCGTTCAAAAGCCAGCAGTGGTGGCTGTGGACAGAGAGATGGCAGAGTTTTGTGCGGAAGATCTGGATATGTGTCCGTCAGAAAAAGGAAATTGGTTTAATTGGAATATATATATATATATATATATATATATATATATATATATATATATATATATATATATAAAACTCTGGCATCTCTCTCTCCACAGCCACCACTGCTGACGGCTCACCTCCAACTGCACAACGCTACGCGCTGTTCACATCCAACTGCCGAATACTACTTAAGCGAATATTCCAGCTATGAGTCCAACTAGCCACAGACTGCACTCAGCACAGTCAGTGATTTTCATACAGAGCGCTACGTGGCGTTACCAACATAGAAACCCAAACAGCCTAACTACAATTTATGAGCGTAGCAACCTCTCCAAGAGTGCGGTTGTCTTAGAGTAATACATCATCGGGTTTCATATATTAGAGTGCAGATAAGGGCAGGCAAGTCTAGCATGTCGAGTACTTGCAGATGGACTTCGCATATGCAGTACCAACTGACTCTCACACCCCTCTTAAGCCTCCGCTTTCTAGTAGAGGAAGTTTTCTACATAGTGCTTTGTCGGTTAGAGTTTGGGCAGTTACTTTCTCTTGATGTAAACTGATGTGCTGTATTTAGATTATACTCAAGAAGTCGAAACTGAAGTAACTTCTGACAGGAGAGAACTAACAGATGATCCAAACGTTGCAACGTGGAGCCAGTAAATGGCCTGTAATATTGCGGTGTAATCATTTATTGAGTAATCAGTTTGCTGAATGTTCCCGAGGAGTAAGATTAGAATTTTTGAACGCAACAAGTGCAGTATTAGCTGTAAGTTGTAAATCATCAACCTTATGACAGAAAGCGACAGTTGTGTGGTAGACCGAGCCAGGACTTTAGCGGTAAACGGAAACATCGCGGGAGCGGTTGCAAACACACAACTATGGGAATTCTTGTCCCAGCCGGCCGTGGAGGGAGAAGAGTCGAGGGTGTACGGGTTCAAGCAGTGGGGCGGTCTTTTATCTCATCAGCTGGAGATATTGTGGACGACGAGATGCCTAAATCTTTCAAAGCTAAGCTTTTGTAATCTTTATCACCTGTTGGGTACTTTGTAAAATTTCAGAACACATTGCCCAGTTGTGATGAAGACCCAGCCGATTCTACTTACCAGGTGAAATAGAGGGTGTGACGTATTCAATTGTAATATGTACTCGATTATTGTGTGGAGATGAAAATTGGTTATAATATGCAAGTATTGTGTCAATAGAACAGGCTAAAGCGAAACCAACTGTAATCATTCTAGCAATTCAGTAACTGGGGGTGCTGATGACACTCAAGCAATGACAGAGTCAGTAGCTCAGCAGCTGTCTCCATGGGTCAAGCCAGATAGGCAAAATGTTTCAGAATCGTCACTAACAGTACATTAGGCAATCATAAGATGGAATTAACAACAGAAATGAGTAAAGCAAGTTCCAATGTATTAACAATAAGCTATATTACCAAGGAGGCAAAGGAAAATGTCGAAACAGAGATTAATGTCAATTTAAACATGAAACCAGAAATTGGCAATCTCAATACTCATAATTCAACAAGGACGATGAAGTTAACGTCAGAAGTCAAGCCTGACGTGGAGCCACTGCTTGCCCAGTACTGAGTACACTGTAAGTAGATACAAAGTTGAGAAAGATTGTTTCAGAACCAAATTCTAGTCAAGTCACGTGCACAAAAATTGCAATACGGGTGTTAAGGAACCAAAGCACGGATTTCGAAAAGGTTGGAAGCTAACGTATACGTCCACTGCACTTCCACTGAGCAAGTGGAGCTAAGATTTCCAGAAGATGAGGAGACTCTGGTCAAAGAATTAACTGATGTATGTGATAAGGTAATGCTTGGTCAGCATACACACCTACGAGTCACATGCTGGGCTTATAGCACACAGCACACGATTCGGTTTAAAGATATCAGCTGGCGCATAATCAAGTATTTGACGATAAACTGGTCAAAACCAACGAGAATATTTTAAAGCTGTCTAAAAATGTATTACATAAATCGTTTGTTACCTCAGCAAAAGTGGCATTTATTAGCTGTGGGAAACTTGATTATTTTGATCCACACAGAAATGTGCCTCCGAAATTGATCATACAGAAATTAGTGTATGAGTTGCTTGTTCCTGATCAGTGCAAGAGTAAACTTACTTGTAGTCAGATATTTCAGAGCGGTACTGTTAGGAAGGAAAATGGTTTTTCTCAGTTAAAGGAAAAATTTTTGAATGAGTGTTAGTCTTTGGAACTCCAATGACAGGTGCTCGTAGATTTCTGGAGAGGAATATGTACCAACCACACTCATGCACCATGAAAGTTGTATGCAAATACTGTTGTAATAGGATTATGTATTATTTTCTATTTCATTTCCTGCTACCACTTACAAATGACCTACCACCTAGTTACTAAGACAGGTCGTATTTTCACAATATGAAATTTTACATGTACAGAATCTAAAACTTATTTAATATTGCTTCATTGTAATATTGCAACTTTAAATACTTGTGGACTTAAAAGTCATTAGGAAACAAAGAGGTGTGCATATTAATCCCACTGTCTGCATCTGTTTCAGCAACTGAGTCTGTTTCTGTGTTTGTGTCTGTGTCATTCCAAGTACCGTGTTCTCGTGTTTGCGTGTTTGCTCTGACTAGTGCATGTGTTTGTTCTTGTCTGTATAATTTGTGGAACGTACGAGATACATTATCGGTTATGTCATTTAGTATACTCCAGTCATGCGGTTGTCGTAGCCTTTGCCCTGTGTTGTCGTACTCAGTTCAGGGTCGTATGTATGTGAGTGTCACGGTGTAAAGCGATGTGTTCAGGTGTTCCTAGCTCTCTGCAGATGCAAATGGGTGTTCTGCTGAGACCAAACAGATGGTGTTCTGGATATGGTCCATGGTCCATTAGGAAATAGACCATATCACGTATGGGATTTGTATGTTTTAGCCTTTGTTCCTTGCCGTTTGGAAGAAAGGTGTGGACGGGACCCCACTTTTCTGTCGAATCCTATTCTCTCAGCAGATATCATTTTGCCGGCGGTTTTTGTTTGAAATACTTTGTCACGTCTGTCATCTTCAACCAGTATGCTGGTGCTCTTTGCCTGATGGTGATGTCAATGGGATATACTCTTCCCCCCCTTCCCCCCCCCCATCCCCCCGCCACGACATCCTGAGCATGTCTCACAATAATTTTATGTGTTGCAAAACCTCAGTTGATGCGCCCAGGCGGTAATTGCAAAGCGTACTATACATCCGAATTGTGATATGTACGGTGTTGAGGGAAGTCTATATTTTTTTAGTATTTAGTCTTGCTAATTATCTGGCAAGGCATCGGTATAGAACTACTTGCCAGACGTACAGAATATATATTAATGTTCCGTATGTGGAGAGAGTTTATTGGAGTGACACACAATAATTGCGAGAATTATGCACATTTTCTCTAAAGAATAGAATGATTGCACAGGCCGTACAGTGGCCAGTAGCACAGACAGCAGACGCAAGGTGGTGTTTGGCCGGTGTATCTTATTTGTGGCAGGGTCAGCATGCAAAATGCACACAACAGGCGAAGAATAATAGGCATTGTGAAGACAATGCACAATTATGCTCTTCACGGGTATGCCGGATAAGATCGTCTTCACTACACGGTATTTCGGTGCTCCATCTGGTCGCCATCTTCAAGTGCGATCGCTGAGTACACTATCAAGCCGGAACTCAATGATCATCAGAAACGGCGGCTCCACCGGGTCCAGGTCACTGCGCCCGCGCGAGCAGCGGAAGAGCTGCCCCCTGCGAAGCAAACAATTGCAAAAATGGCTCTGAGCACTATGGAACTTAACTTCTGAGGTCATCAGTCCCCTAGAACTTAGAACTACTTAAACCTAACTAACCTAAGGACAACGCACACATCCATGCTCAAGGCAGGATTCGAACCTGCGACCGTATCGGTAGCGCAGTTCCAGACTGTAGCGCCTAGAACCGCTCGGCCACTCCGGCCGGCCAAACAATTGCAGCGCCGCCGGCGGTAGAAACTGGCGAAAGTGATAGATCGAAAATTAGGTGGTAGCGGGTCGAAAACCAGACCGTTGTTGTTTATAGCAAATAAAACAGGGTTCCATATCTAGCTTAAAGGAAAACCTCTATCTCTATTAATAATGTCATCGGATAATCGTATTTCGATGAATACCTTGAGCACACAATCCCAATAACGAGAACCGGAGCAACAATTTGCGTCTCTTTAAACGACATGTTCTGCCCCTCGTTGGGACAATGTTCGGCGACGGCAAATTTTTCAGACTGGAGCAAACGTATGTGACGCTGTGTTCCACACATCGGTCGTCAACAGTGTCCAATGTAGGACTTTCCACAGTGACAGGGAATTTTATAAACTCCAGGCTTTCTCAATCCCAAATCATCCTTAACATATCCAAACCGGACTCCAGTCTTGGCCAAGGCAAAAGAACACTTTTAATATCATATTTCCACAGAATCCTAGAAATTTTTGAAGAAATACTTCCAGCATAAGGTAGAAAAGCTACTGATTTACTAATATCCGGCGCCGGTTCATTTGATGGTGCAAACTGAAAAGCACGATTAATTTGACAATTGGTATATTCGTTGAGCTTGAAGACAGCCTTAAGATGATCCAGTTCCTGTGTCAAATATTCGGAATCAGAAATGGCATAAGCTCTCTTGACGGATGTACATAGAACTCCCATGTGCTGACGTGGTGGATGACAGCTCGTAGAATGAAGATAGCGATCCGTATGTGTGGGTTTATAGTATACGCCATGTCAAAAGGTACCATTTTCTTCTTTGTGTACTAAAGCATCCAAAAAAGGTAATTTGCCGTCTTTTTCAATTTCAATCTAAAATTTGATGGGTGGATAAAGACAGTTAAAATGATCTAAAAACCGAATAAGATCTTTCATTCCATGAGGCCAAACAATGAAAATATCGTCCATGTATCTACAAAAACATGTTAGTTTCAAAGAAGTCCTGAGTGCGATATCTACAAAATCGTCCATGGAAAGATTGGCAACAATAGGGGAAAGAGGACTCCCCATATCCACACCGTCAGTTTCTTCAAAAAAATACATTAAATAAAAAATATGTCGATTTCAACAGATGGGGACACAGCTCAGTAGTTTTATCATCCAAAATTAGACCAATAAACAACAAGGACTCTTCCAAAGGTATCTGGGTGAAAAGAGAACCACATCAAAACTAACTAAAAGGTCAGATGGTCTAACGTTGAATAAAATCAGTCGAGTAGTAAATGTGTTCACGTTTCCCAGCGTAAGGACTAAAGACGGAAGCAAGGTATTTAGCTAAATTATAAGTGGGAACGCCCAAATTACTAACGATAGGGCGAAGAGGATTTCCATATTTATGCACCTTTGTTAAACCATACAACCAGGGTTGTACTGCCACCCCTGGATGAAGTTTTTTGATGATGTCCTTTGGCACGGAGGTCTTCTTAAGTGAAATGATCTTCCGCTTCTCTTCAGCTTACATGTTTTTGGAAATACGTGGATGATATTTTCATTGTTTGGCCTCATGGAATGGAAGCTCTTAATCAGTTTTTAGATCATTTTTAAGTGTCTTCATCCACTCATCAAATTTTAGATGGAAATTGAAAGAGATGTCAAATTACCTTTTTTGGATGTTTTAGTACACTAAAAAGAAAATAGTACCTTGGGACATGGCGTATTTGGGATTGAGAAAGCCTGGAGTTCATAAAATTCCCTGTCACTGTGGAAAGGCCTATATTGGACACTGTTGACGACCGATGTGTGGAACATCAGCGTCACATACGTTTGCTCCAGCCTGAAAAATTTTCCGTCGTCGGACATTGTCCCAAAGAAGAGCATAACATGTCTTTTAAAAAGACGCAAATTGTTGTTCCGGTTCTCGTTACTGGGATTGTGTGCTCAAGGTATTCATCGAAATACGATTATCCGATGATATTATTAATAGAGATAGAGGTTTTCCTTTAAGCTAGATATGAAACACTGTTTTATTTGATATAAACAACGGTCTGGTTTTCGATCCGCTACTCCTTAATTTGCTATCTATCACTTTCGCCGGTTTCTACCGCCGGCGGCGCTGCAATTGTTTGCTTCGCAGGGGGCAGCTCTTCCGCTTCTCGCGCGGGCGCTGTGGCCTGGACCCGGTATACAAAGGAGCCACCGTTTCTGATGATCATTGAGTTCCGGCTTGATTGTGTTCTCAGCGATCGCACTTGAACATGGCGGCTGATGGGTTACCGAAATATCGTGTATTGAAAACGATCGCATTCGGTAGCATACCCGTTAAGAGAATAATCGTATAAGACGCCTGGAAAATCTACGGAATCACGACAACACAGAATGTTTAAATTAGCAAATTCCACAAGCCCCATTAAACTAGATTGTGTCTAAATGCAGGATCAGCTACAGACAACATGAGATTAGATGCCTACTTGAAGCAGATATCTTGGAGGGTGATGAGCTTCGCGCTGATGATATATTCAGAACCGAAAGGCAGTTTATTTTTTTAACTGGTTCGTGTGGTAAATTTGGGCTCCAAAACAGAATATTAAAGAGGGAAGAGCAAAAGCACTTCTGATTTGTAAGCAAGAGAATTGGAACAAGCATATAAAGTAGAAAGTTCAATAGTGCTTTTGGAGGTAAGTGACGTTATCCCTGATTTCATGTTTGATGGAGGTACAGAACATGAACTGCCCTTAAGATTGGATAACAGTCACACAAAGCTTTTAAACTCCCAGGCCATGTGGGATGAAGCCCAGAGCCCTTGTGAAGTGTCACTTCACGACGAGATGCATCAAGACTTTAAATGTTTGTCGGAAGAGTAAAAACGGAAATTTCGCTAGTTATATCAAAGTTCGATAGAAAAGCAGGAATTAAAGACCTGTTATATTAAAACGTGCCGGGACCCATTCCATCTGATGCTAAACCTATTGTAACAGTATTAGTAGGGGGCCTGGCGTAAGAGTTATTACTTTCAGCGGTTTAGAGATTTTGGCACTTCTAAAGAATACTTTACAGCCTTTCCAAGCAAAATGGACATGGCAGTACTGTCGGTCTCTAGTGTTAAAATCTTTGGAGCTACAGGAAGTTGTCAAAAGTAACCGATACTATCGGTGCAACTTAAGGAAGTTATCGAAGAGCACATTCCAAAGCTACTAGTTGATATGATTATAGGTATAGACGTTTTGAATTTCGGCATGTTTAGAGCAAAGGACCAAGTCATGGGACCCCTGTACTTTAACATAGTGCCAAATTCAGTAGTGAAAAAGCAGTAAGAAATATAAGTTTAAATGGTCTCAGAGTTTAAAGGGAAGCAGAAAGAGGGTAAACAACCATTCTCAAGGAGGGAAATAGGTAACGCCCTGTTGGAGGTAGATAAATGAATGATGGTGGAGGAAGTATTAAAAGAGAAGCAGAAACAGAATGCCGGAGCTATGCATGAGAAGCGGAAATAGAAAACGTCAAGTTGGAGTACATAAAGGAGGAGGAATTACCCTAATGAAACGAGGAAGAAGGCGACGTCACCGGCTATGCGGCGCAAGGAGTATTTGGCCTAGTCCCATGACTACTTTTAGCTGGCAAACCGGTTTCACTCCTCATCTCTCTTTCCGATACCGCCTTAACCCAAGTATATGAAACTGTATGACGGAATAGAGGTAGAAGTGTTGGATAGTGCGACAGGGCAGCAGTGAAAATGCTATGTACACAGCACAGAGAAATTGTCTTAAAGCAATTTGATGTTTTAAAATTAAGCTTCTGTTGTTTAGTAATGGAAACTGTTAGCGATAATTATCAGTTGAGATTTTCTCGCAGTCATAGTATTTAGTATTCATGTAATTTGGAAGAAACTGGCAACGCTTGCAAAGGTAGCGAACCAGTCAGAATCCAAGTATGTGACGTGGATAAATATTTTTGGATTAGGCGAATGTGAGTGTAAGTGAAATATATATACATGGTGAAGTAGAACAAAAAGTGAGTGTATGATAATATTATTCAAAACTCGATGAAAGTTTTAAAACAGTGGGGGAGGAATGAAACGCGGCAATGGTGTGTCATCTGACTGCATACATTCATCTCAGAGTTAATAAGTTGACAGATAAAATTGTGAGGGGAGCAGATATCAGGTGGAAACATGGGTAGGAGCTGTGAAAGTTTTTATTAAAGTGATTTTGGTGAAAACTGTGTCGTAATCCGTGCTAGGCATGAAGACGTATTCGAGCTTTGACAGACTACGTTGGTTGGAACCATGGAAGGCTGGCCTAAAAGTACTAGCAACGAACAAAACTCAAAATAGGGCGTAGTTTGTAGGGACGACAACCATGAGCTACAACTTGGTGGAAGCGTCCAAGTTAATGCGTAAGGGGAAAGGAAAAGTAGTCTACCATTAAATTGCAGATTGTCAGAGTTTGGAGGTAGGAGAAACTATGTCATCTATGATTCTGAAAGAGTTGCCGCTGGAGCCATCGACTTAAGCCATTGCATTACATGATGAGCACTGATGTTCCTAAAGTCGATTGTCTGACGTCTCTGCAGCCCAGAAAGGCTATCAGCTGGCGTGGCAGGGAGAACACGGCTTGTGTTGAAAGAGTTCAGAGTGCATCGAACATCAGTCTTAGCCTCTATGGCGTTATCAGCTTTGTTTGTGTTCATGTGTCGGCAACATCTAATCAAGTACATTAGTGAAGGCAGTTAATTTTATTGCTTTGAATTAAGTATATTTTGATTGGTGACAATGTACGGAGACTACGATAATGGAGGATGATGAGGAAAGCTTATGCCTTGCCGTACGTCATCACCCCAGCTCATGTCAGTAAGTGAAATGATATGCCCCCTCTAGTTACTAACTGTTTCAGTTTTGTGCACTGGTCTCGCATTCGGGAGGACGACGGTTCAATCCCGCGTCCGGCCATACCGATTTAGGTTTGCCGTGATTTCCCTAAATCGCTCCAGGCAAATGCCGGGGTGTTTCCTTTGAAAGGGCACGGCCGACTTCCTTTCCCGTCCTTCCCTAATCCGATGAGACCGATGACCTCGCAGTTTGGTCTCTTCCCCCGAGCAACCCAACCCCCCAGTATATTGTCGCTGATGACTTCTTGGTTGTGTCGGCAGGCTTAGGTATTTTTGTATATTGGAAAATATTGTGTTATTAATTGCCAGCAGTGTTCTGGTTTCATGCCCTGCGTAGCAGAGAGCATAAAGTCATATGTCACACAGTATAGCAGTATTGTTGCAGCTTGGACTTGTAACTTTATACGTGAGTGGTTGTTTCGTTATGGATGGTAGTGCCGTATTGATCGAAAGTAGTTGCAGTTGAGAGAGCTCCTTCAATTCTGATAATCTGTAACTTTTTGCATTTCATTTGTATGTGTACCTACCGAACTAGAGGAAAACGGACGTGAACAATATATTAAGGTTTTACCAGCTTTGTTCGCTATTCATTTATAGATGTGCCAAGCTCTTCGAGGTTCCCGTTCTCTTAGCGTAATTCTGTTATTCTTTGACGTTTTCAATGGGCACAGTAACAACATTTGAGTAGTCACTAACGTTCTAAGTTTACATAACAAACTAAGAATTTCACTTTAGGATTTTTTATTGAACTAGGGTGACTTAGTTCTAAAAAATACGACGATGTGAAGTGAGTGTCACTCACTGAACAACATTTTAGACTGATCTGATTATGGCTCGGTAATGAGCCGAAGCCGGTAATAAATTTTTTGTAGTGACCCTGATGTAGGCCCTTTATCCACACAAGTTTTAGTGCAACTCATCATCAAGGTCCATGTGTTGGAGCGCAGCATGCAAGCAACTGCACTGCAGGTAAGGGCAGGTAAGTTTAACAGGCCGAGAATGCGCGGACTGACTTCGAAGACATACACTCCTGGAAACTGAAATAAGAACACCGTGAATTCATTGTCCCAGGAAGGGGATACTTTATTGACACATTCCTGGGGTCAGATACATCACATGATCACACTGACAGAACCACAGGCACATAGACACAGGCAACAGAGCATGCACAATGTCGGCACTAGTACAGTGTATATCCACCTTTCGCAGCAATGCAGGCTGCTATTCTCCCATGGAGACGATCGTAGAGATGCTGGATGTAGTCCTGTGGAACGGCTTGCCATGCCATTTCCACCTGGCGCCTCAGTGGGACCAGCGTTCGTGCTGGACGTGCAGACCGCGTGAGACGACGCTTCATCCAGTCCCAAACATGCTCATTGGGGGACAGATCTGGAGATCTTGCTGGCCAGGGTAGTTGACTTACACCTTCTAGAGCACGTTGGGTGGCACGGGATACATGCGGACGTGCATTGTCCTGTTGGAACAGCAAGTTCCCTTCCCGGTCTAGGAATGGTAGAACGATGGGTTCGATGACGGTTTGGATGTACCGTGCACTATTCAGTGTCCCCTCGACGATCACCAGTGGTGTACGGCCAGTGTAGGAGATCGCTCCACACACCATGATGCCGGGTGTTGGCCCTGTGTGCCTCGGTCGTATGCAGTCCTGATTGTGGCGCTCACCTGCACGGCGCCAAACACGCATACGACCATCATTGGCACCAAGGCAGAAGCGACTCTCATCGCTGAAGACGACACGTCTCCATTCGTCCCTCCATTCACGCCTGTCGCGACACCACTGGAGGAGGGCTGCACGATGTTGGGGCGTGAGCGGAAGACGGCCTAACGGTGTGCGGGACCGTAGCCCAGCTTCATGGAGACGGTTGCGAATGGTCCTCGCCGATACCCCAGGAGCAACAGTGTCCCTAATTTGCTGGGAAGTGGCGGTGCGGTCCCCTACGGCACTGCGTAGGATCCTACGGTCTTGGCGTGCATCCGTGCGTCGCTGCGGTCCGGTCCCAGGTCGACGGGCACGTGCACCTTCCGCCGACCACTGGCGACAACATCGATGTACTGTGGAGACCTCACGCCCCACGTGTTGAGCAATTCGGCGGTACGTCCACCCGGCCTCCCGCATGCCCGCTATACGCCCTCGCTCAAAGTCCGTCAACTGCACATACGGTTCACGTCCACGCTGTCGCGGCATGCTACCAGTGTTAAAGACTGCGATGGAGCTCCGTATGCCACGGCAAACTGGCTGACACTGACGGCGGAGGTGCACAAATGCTGCGCAGCTAGCGCCATTCGACGGCCAACACCGCGGTTCCTGGTGTGTCCGCTGTGCCGTGCGTGTGATCATTGCTTGTACAGCCCTCTCGCAGTGTCCGGAGCAAGTATGGTGGGTCTGACACACCGGTGTCAATGTGTTCTTTTTTCCATTTCCAGGAGTGTGGTACCAACAGGAATGTCGGCGTTGCAGCTGAGTCACGCACCCCAGTTAGGCTTCCGCTTTCTGATGCACACAGTTTTCTGCATAGTGTGCTGTAGGTTAGTGTATGAGCAGGTATTTTCTCTCGATGTAATGCGATGTGTTGTGTTTTGATTATCACCCAAAACGCTAAATTCAATAAATGTCTAGTGTGACAGGAAGTAACGAATATGTTCCAAGTTTCGGAAGATAACTAACTGAAGAGTAGCCCTTCACGGAAATGAAATATGGACAATATGCAGATAAGACGAGGAAACAGAAGCTTTTGAAATGTGGCGCTACTGAAGAATGTTCAGGATTAGAAGCATAAATAGGATAACTAATGAGGAGATACTAGGTCGAATTGAGGAAAAAAGAAGTTAGTGGTACAAGAACGAATCATTTAACAGGACTTACGTTGAGGCATAAAAGGATACACGGTTTGTTAATGGCAGGTAGTATGAGAATTGTGGAAGGAGACCGAGGCTTGACAGCACAGAGTAGATTCAAATGGTTTTAGATGCGGCTGTTAGGCACAGGTAGACTAACCTGGAAAGCCGCATCACGCCAGTTATCAGGCTGAAGTCTGTTACAGAAAAGTACTGGAGGAGAATAAAATGAAAGAAATTGAATCGCTGTAACACAGGAAGGTTTTACGACTTGAACGGATAAGAATAATTCAGTGAAGTGGGCCAAGACTGATTATATGAAGACAGAAGGCAAGGGAGACCCCTTGTCAGGCGAAGGGAGCAGAATATATAGAAAGGCTTTCATTACTTACTAAGCTGTTATTGGAGTGAGCAGTGGGCTGAACAAACTGCAGATATACGTAAAGTTTAAAAACTATAAACGTCGGGGATAGTCAGTGTAGAAGGTAAGAATAAGTACTACATACCAGTGGAAAATCGTGCGCCTACAAAAAGATACGAGCGCGAAATATACAACTTCCATCGTCATATCTTAGGGAAAGATTTCACGGAGAACCAAGAAAACTTTGGTCCTATGTAATGTAACTAAGCTGGTAAAAGGCTTTTGTCGAGCCATTCGCCGACCAGTCTGGTGTGGCAATAGGAGACAGCAAAAGGAAAGTTGAAATTTTAAATTCCGAGTTTAAGAAATCATTCAGACAGATCATGAGGAATGTGCAGACAAACCGTTGTGTGACAGTCGTACAGAGAGAACATAACAGCAAGGGTAGAGATGCAACTAAAAGATCTGAAAACAAATAAATCATCAGGTCCAGATGGAGTCCCAAATCAGTTTTACAGAGAGTACTCTACGGAATTGGTGCCTTGCTTAGCTTGCCTTTATCACGAATGTCTCGACTAGCGCAAAGTCACAAGCGACTCGAAAACAATGCAGGTGACTCCGGTATATAAAGAGAATAAAAGAACAGACACGCAGAATTACACATCACTACCCTTAACACTAGTTTGCTGCAGAAATCTTGAACATATCTAAAGTTCGAATAGCACAGATTTAGAAGGCGTCACTCTTGTGAAACTTAGCTTGAAAACTCACATAAACCCTGCGAGCTATGAATGAAGAGCATCGGAAGAATTCACATATCTAGACTTTCGGAAAGCGTTTGACACCATGCTCTACCGCAGGCTATTAACGATAGTCACAGAGTACGGGATCACATCTTCAGTAATAGAATCTAGTAAGGTGTCCTCGATGGCGCGTATCCATCAGAGACAAGGGTATCGCCAGGACTGCGCCACGGAAGTGTGATAGGACCGCCTTTATCACCTACACTATATGATCAAAAGTATCCGGACACCCCCCAAAAACATACGTTTTTCATACGAGGTGCATTGTGTTGCCATGTAGTCCATATCAGCGATTTCAGGAGTCATTAGACATCGTGAGAGAGCAGAATGCGGCGCTACGCGGAACTCACGAACTTCGAACGTGGTCAGGTGATTGGGTGTCACTTGTGTCATACGTCTGTACGCGAGATTTAAACGCTCCTAAACATTCCTAGGTCCACTATTTCCGGTGTGATAGTGAAGTGGAAAAGTGAACACACACGTACGGCACAAAAGAGTACAGGCCGAACTCGTCTGTTGACTGACAGAGACACCCGACAGTTGAAGAGGGTCGTAATGTATAATAGACAGACATCTATCCAGACCATCACACAGGAATTCCAAACTGCTTCAGGATCCACTGCAAGTACTACGACAGTCAGGCGAGAGGTGAGAAAACTTGGATTTCATGGTCGAGTGGCTGCTCATAAACCACACATCACGCCGGTAATTGTCAAACGACGCCTCACTTGCTATAGGGAGCGTAAACATTGGACGATTGAACAGTGGAAAACGTTGTGTGGAGTGACGAAACACGGTACATAATGTTTCGATCCGATGGCAGGGTGTAGGTATGGCGAATGCCCGGTGAATGTCATTTGCCTGCGTGTGTAGTGCCAACAGTACAATTCGGAGGCGGTGGCGTTATGGTGTGGCCGTGTTTTTCATGGAAGGGGCATGAAACGTTGTTTTGCGTGGCGCTATCACAACACGGGCCTATACTGAGTTTTAAGCACCTTCGTGCTTCCCACTTTTGAAGAGCAATTCGGGGATGGTGATTGCATCTTTCAATACGATAGAGCACCTGTTCATAATAGCACGGCCTGTGGAGGAGTGGTTACACGACAGTAACATCCCTGTAATTGACTGGCTGCACGGAGTTCTGATCTGAATCCTATAGAACACTTTTGGGATGTTTTGCAACGCCGACTTAGTGCCAGGCCTCACCGACTGACATTAGTACATCTCCTCAGTGCAGCACTCCCTGAAGAATGGGCTACCATTCCCTTCCCCAAGAAACCTTCCAGCACCCGACGGAACGTATGCCTGCGAGATTGGAAGCTGTAGCAAGCTGCGGCTGACCGCTGGTGATGCTTTAGCATACGAAACAGTGTCGTCGTCGAGAGACTGTTGGAGAAACCAGGATGGCTTTGACAGAATATGTATTTTATATGAGAGTTGGCAGCTTGTGTTGAATGCAGAAAAATGTAAGCTAAAATGGATGAGTACAATACAGTAATAGTGATGCGTTGCCTGACAGTCTCGTCAGCTAGATATTTAGACGTAACGCTGCAAAGCGATATGAAATGGGACAAGCACGTAACGTTGTTAGTAGGGCTTCGGTTTATTTGGGGAATTTTAGGAAAGCACAGCTCATCTACAAAAGAGATCGCGTTCAGAACAATTGTGTAATCGGTTCTGGAGTAATGCGCTGGTCTCTAGAATCCTCACCAGGACTGACAAAGGAAGACATTGAAGCAATTCAGAGGCGTGCTGATAGGTTTGTTACCGGTAGGTTCGATCAGCACGCATGGGTTCGGAGATGCTTCGTGACCTCACACTGGAATCCTGGAAGGGAACACGATTTTCTTTCCACGAACACTTTCGGGAAAAATTTAGAGAACCGGCATTTGTAACTGACTGCAGAACGGATCTACTGCCGCCATCGAACATTTCGCGTAAGGACAGAGAAAGCGAGATTAGGGAAATCAAGGGTCATACGGCGGCATATAGACAATAGTTTTTCCTCTGTCTCCGCCTTGCACTATTGGGCGTATAGGTGTGCAGTTATAGAATAGATTATAATGACAGTCTAATAAGAGACCTTATCATTTTGTGTCAGAGCATTCTACAGCGGAACTGGGTGGGTGTAGGAAAAAGACGAATGGGCAGTAATACATGTATCCTCAACAAATAACTTCTATATGTTGTCCTCGTAATACACACTGATGGTATTTACATTGTCACCAGCAGCAGTGCTACAGGAAATAAAAAGAGAATGGCCTATTGACAGTGTATCAGATATTGAGAGCATCCTGAACATCCGAAATACATTAATGTTTTGAGAAAGTTAATTCTGCCAAAGCAAATCCAATGCTATACTGAGTCATAGTAATAACTGCCTCCTGCAGTAAGAGAAATAGACTGCCGCTACCGACAGTGCATAAATTCTGGAAATAATTCGTCGAAACGGATGAGTTTAGCGAAGTTGAGAAAATTAAAGCCAAGGCCGATTAAACGTAAATTAGATTTTAGAATAAGGTAAAGGAAGGTTCTTTACGGGAAAAGTAATTAAAGGAGACTTCTCTGTATAAGACGAGGGGACGTTAGTTGGACCGCGGAAGCGCCCTTCAGAATTAAGACAATGGGTGCAGATAACGCGAATTGTGGAAATAAATAGCTACGTCTTATTGATATGCACGTTCATTGTATATGTGTGTAAAGCGCCATGAACCTTTACCACTTATGAAACAAACGCAAATTAAGAAAACGACAAATATATACGCATTTACTGTTTCCTCTCCATTTTATTAACATACACACGTTACGTATACGTCTGTATTGGTTTTTTCACCTCTATGCGCTTAAGATCTTTATGACGGCGTATATACCAGTCCAGGAACTACTCACATTAGAATTTACAAACGTATGTATCCATGTATCCATGTTTCTCATTTTTTGTCCATCTTTGCGAGCCTAACATGTGTTTGATCATTGCAGCAGGTACTATATATATATATATATATATATATATATATATATATATATATATATATTTGTTAATTTAAAACGAATAATAATAAATAATCTGCAATAACAACACTTTATAATAAGTACTGCAGTTTTGGAATCATATTAAGAGAACATGAGCTTAGCGGATCTTAAGAGTTCGTTAAAATTGAAGAGATAGTGACTGTTATGATAGAAGATGTTTCACAAGAGAATTCTGTGGATGAAAGGAAAATAAACAAGTGTGGGCAGAGTGAAACAAGATTTTTAAATGCTACCGAGGTTGTGTCAATAACTTCAGAATTTGAAAGAAAGAATTCTCTGAAATTCTGGCAAGAGATCCATCCAATCCCAGGTTAACAAATCTGAAAAAGATTTTCAAAACTCGCTCCACATCATTCTACAGAAAGCAAAAGGACGTTATTAGTTCGGTACAGTAAATATACAATTGCTGGAGGCCCACGGCTGGTCCGTGTTTTTGACACGAAGTGTGACTTGCGAGGGCACTTACGATGGAGCCAAAGGATGAGGCTATCTAGGAAATTCTCTACTTCATCAAATTTTAACAGTTAGTAATCTCTTTCGATGACAGTGAGAGTACATATGACAACTGGGAAGCACGCGGTAACGTCTCTTTCAAGAATTGGCAGAGAAGATTTGTGACGATATCGTGCTGATTAAATAAAGTTATGCTTAACACACAACTCTTCCGTGCACATTTTCTGTTCCGTTACGCTATTTTACTAAGGGTTCCAGAGCAACAGATATTACTTATGACCTCGCCGAACACAGATTTTGCAAACGGATACCTGCTCAAGTAAATTATAATTCTCAAATAATCTTCCTACAAATACCAGTCTGTTATCTGAATTAGTCGCGAATAAGTTTATTCCAGATCGCCGAAAGGTACTCCTACATAAAACATTACAATTGCGACTGATATCAGAGTTCCTGCAGTTCTGAATTTAGCATATAACATTTACTTAGGTAAAAGTGGGCAACGTCTCTGATCATCAGATAGCAAACAGACACGAAATTTTTGATGCAGTGAAGGCCGATGTTGGATCATGAAAGAAAGTTGTATACGAGGAAGAGGTCTCGAGTCACTAGAAGGTTTCGGATAGATTATATAATGATAAGACAGACATTTAGGAACCAGATTTTAAATTGTAAGACGTTTACAGAGGCACATGCGAACTCTGACCACAATCTATTGGTTATGAATTGTAGATTAAAACTGAAGAAACTACTAAAAGTTTGAATTTAAGGAGATGGGACCTAGATAAACTGAAAGAACCAAAGGTTGTAGAAAGTTTCAGAGAAAGAATTAGGGAATGACTGGCAACAACGGGGGAAAGAAGTACAGCGGAAGAAGAATGGGTGGCTTTGAGAGATGGAATAGTGAAGGCAGCAGAGAATCAAGTCGGTAAAAAGACGAGAGCTAGCGGAAATCCTTGGGTAACAGAAGAGATATTCAATTAATTGATGAAAGAAGAAACAATAAAAATGCACTAAATGAAGCAGGCAAAAAGGAATACAGACATCTAAAAAATGAGATCAACAGGAAGTGCAAGATGGCTAAGCACGGATGGCTAGAGGAAAAATGCAAGGATATAGGGGTAAGATATATACTGCCTGCAGGAAAATTAAAGGGACCTTTGGAGAAAAGAGAACCACTTGTATGAATATCAAGAGCTCAGATGGAAAGCCAGTTCTAAGCAAAGAAGGGAAGGCAGAAAGGTGGAAGGAGTATATAGAGGGTCTATACAAGGGCGATGTACTTGAGGTCAATATTATGGAAATGGAGAGGACGTAGATGAAATGGGAGATACGATGCTGCGTGAAGAGTCTGACAGAGCACTGAAAGAACTAAGTCGAAACAACGCTCCTGGAGTAGACTACATTCCATTAGACCTTTAACAGCATTGGGAAAGTCAGCCCTGAAAAACTCTACCATCTGGTGAGTAAGATGTATGAGAGAGGTGGAATACCCTCAGACTTCAAGAAGAATATAATATTTCCGATCCCAAAGAAAGCAGGTGTCGACAGATGTGAAAATTACCGAACTATCAGTTTAATAAGTCACGACTGCAAAATAACGCGAATTCTTTACAGACGAATGGAAAAACTGGTAGAAGCCGACTTCGGGGAAGATCAGTTTAGATTGCGTAGAAATGTTGGAACACGTGACCCTACGACTTATCTTAGAAAATAGATTAAGGAAAGGCAAACCTACTTAGAGAAAGCTTTTGAAAATTTTGACTGGAATACTCTCTTTCAGATTCCGAAGGTGGCAGGGGTAAAATACAGGGAGCGAAAGGCTATTTACAATTTGTACAGAAACCAATCGGCAGTTACAAGAGTCGAGGGGCACGAAAGGAAAGCAGTGGTTGGGAAGGGAGTAGACAGGGTTGTAGCCTATCCCTGATGTTATTCAATCTCTATATTGAGCAAGCAGTAAAGGAAGCAAAAGAAAAATTCGGAGTAGGAATTAGCAACTAATAATCCTGGACAAATAGTGAGTATCGCGACGAATACAGGGATTAGCGACCACAAGGCAGTTGCTGCTAGGATGAATGCTGTAACACCTACAACCGTAAAAAAGAAATGCAAAGTATATCTATTTAAAAAAGGCTGATAAAAATGCTCTTAACGTATTTTTAGGAGACAGTCTGCACTCCTTCCTATCTGATCATGTAAGCGTAGAAAAGTTGTGGAATGGTTTCAAAGAAATAGTTTCGACAGCACCACGTAATAAGTGATAGTACTGATCCCCTATAGTACACAAAAAGGGTCAGATTGATGTTGCAGAAGCAGTGAAAAAAGCATGCAAAATTTAAAAAAACACAAAATTCCTAAGACTGGCAAAGTTTTATGGAAGTTCGAAATATAGCTTGTACTTCAATGTGAGAGGCAACAGCCAGGATGATTGAATGATTTGGCCTTGTAACGTCCATTAAAACGGTTGTGCTGGGCTGGTACTGCGAACGGCTGAAACTGGGATGAAACTACAGCCATAATTTTTCCCCATGGCATGCAGCTCTAATGTATGGTTAAATGATAATGGCGTCCTCTTGGGTAAAATACTCCGGAGGGAAGTCTCCCATTCAGTTCTCCGGGCGGGGATTACTCAGGAGTGTGTCGTCACGAGGAAAAGAAAAACTAGCGTTCTACATATCGGAGCGTGGAACGTTAGATCCCTTAATTGGGCAGCAAGGTTAGAAAACTTAAAAAGGGAAATGGATCGGTTAGGTATAGTGGGAATTAATGAAGTTCGGTGGCAGGTGATTACAGGACTATAATCACAAAATCTAATAGTTGTAACGCAGGAGTAGATTTAATAATGAATACGAAAATAGGATTGTGGGCAGGGTAATACGTACGGCATAGTAAACACATTGTTGCAGCCAAGAAAGACACGAAGCCCACACCAACCACAGTAGTACAATTTTATATGCCAACCAGCTGCGCACATGATGAAGGCTTTCGGGAAATGTATGATAAAATAAAACAAATTTTTCAGATTGTTAAGGGAGACGGAAATTCAATAGTCATGGGGGACTGGAATTCGACTGCAGGAAAAAGAAGGCAAAACAGTTTGTGAACGTGGAGTGAGGGAAATGAAAGAAAGAGTAAGACGCTTGGTATAGTTTTGCACAGAGCATAATTTAATCGTAGCTAACACTTGGTTAACACTTCATTTAAGAATCATAAAAGAAGATTGTATAAGTGGAAGAACCCAGGAGACGCTGGAAAGTTTCAGATTGACTAGACAAAGGTAAGACAGAGATGTAGGAACCAGATTTTAAATTCTAAGTCACTTCCACGGGCAGACATGACTCTGACCACAATGTATTACTTATCAACTGTAGATTAAAACTGAAGAAATTCGAAAAAGGTAGGAAATTATGGAGATGAGACCAGGACAAGTTGAAAGAGTCATAGATTACTGAGTTATGGAGGGCAAAGTGAAAATGGCGAGCAGGAATGGCTAGAGGAGAAATGTAAGGGTTAGGAAACATAAACTATGTGATCAAAAGTATCCGGACACCCCCACAAATATACGTTTTTCATATTAGGTGCATTGTGCTGCCACGTACTAACAGGTACTCCAAATCAACGACCTCAATAGTCTTAAGACATCGTGAGAGAGCAGAATGGGGCGGTCCGCGGAACTCAAGCTGATCTGGTGTCATTTGCGTTATACGTCCACACTCCTAAACATCCCTAGTCCACTGTTTCCGATGTGATAGTGATATGGAAACGAAGGGACACGTACAGGCAAAAGCGCGGGCCGACCTCATCTGTTGACTGACAGAGACAGTCGACAGTTGAAGAGAGTCGTAATGTGTAATAGTCAGACATTTATTTATTGATTTATTTACACGTCAAGTTCCGTGGGACCAAATTAAGGAGCAAATCTCCAAGATCATGGAACGTGCCAATACATGAAATTATAACATAAAACTAATAACAGATAAAAATAAAATGTATGTGAATTCGATAGAAGTCAAGCCGTAAGTTTAAGTAAACACAATCAACGATATAACACAAGAATCAGCTTAAGTTTTCAAGGAACTTCTCAACCGAATAGGAGTGACCCATGGGGAAACTCTTCAGTTTCGATTTGAAAGCGCGTGAATTACCGCTAAGATTTTTGAATTCGAGTGGTAGCTTATTAAAAATAGATGCAGCAGTATACTCCACACCTTTCTGCCCATGAGTTAAGAAAGTCCGATCCAAACGCAGGTTTGATTTCTGCCGAGTGCTAACCGACTGAAAGCTGCTTATTCTTGTGAATAAGCTAATACTGTTAACAAGAAATGACAGTAAGGAATATACAGGGTGAGTCACCTAACGTTACCGCTGGATATATTTCGTAAACCACATCAAATACTGACGAACCGATTCCACAGACCGAACGTGAGGAGAGGAGCTAGTGTAATTGTTTAATACAAACCATACAAAAATGTACGGAAGTATGTTTTTAACACAAACCTACGTGTTTTTAAATGGAACCACGTTAGTTTTGTTAGCACATCTGAACATATAAACAAATACGTAATCAGTGCCGTTTGTTGCACTGCAAAATGTTAATTACATCCGGAGATATTGTAACCTAAAGTTGACGCTTGAAACCTCCGACGTTCAGTTGCGTGTTGTAACGAACACGGGCCACGGTCGGCGAGCAGCATCTGCAGGGACATGTTTACGATGACGACCGTGTTTACGAGTGTGGCTGTAGTGCACTGTTGTGGTTTGGCCTAGCTGTCGCAGTGTCCGCATGTAGCGCTTGCTGCTATTGTTATTCTGCATTCGTCTCCGCACGCAGACCAACTGTAGTACACCGTGTTACCAGACGTCTGTAATAGTGTAGTGTTGTACGAACTGTGACCATTGTGTATTCGAACTCTGAAAAGGCGGAGATGATACTCATCTATGGTGAGTGTCGACGAAATGCAGCTGAAGCCTGCAGGGTGTATGCAGAACGATACCCGGACAGAGAGCATCCAACGTGCCGCACATTGCAAAACATCTACCGTCAACTGTATGCAACAGGTATGGTCGTAGCACGCAAACGGGTCCGTAACAGGCCCGTCACAGGAGAAGCGGGTGCAGTTGGTGTGTTAGCTGCTGTTGCCATGAACCCACACATGAGTACACGGGACATTGCGAGAGCCGGTGGACTGACTCAAAGTAGTGTCATGCACATACTGCATCGTCACCGCTTTCACCCGTTTCATGTGTCGCTATATCAGCAATTACATGGTGATGACTATAATCATCGAGTGCAATTCTGTCAATGGGCATTAACAGAGAATGCGTTGCAGTTCTACCTGTTTACCGATGAAACGGGTTTCACAAACCACTGGGCAGTGAATCTATGGAACATGCATTACTGGTCCGTGGACAATCCTCGCTGGCTCAGACAGGTAGAGCGACAGCGACCGTGGACTGTAAATGTATGGTGGGGAATCATATGCAACCACGTCATTGGTCCTCACTTCACTGCAGGGGCCCAAACAGCTGCAACATACATAACGTTTCTACAGAATGATCTGCCAACGTTGCTCGAAAATGTCCCACTGGAAACGCGTCGACGTATGTGGTATCAGCATGATGGTGCACCTGCACATTCCGCAATTAACACTAGGCTGACCCTTGACAGGATGTTCGACGGGCGTTTCATAGGACGTGGAGGACGCATAAATTGGCCAGCCCGTTCTCCTGATCTTACACCTCTGGACTTCTTTCTGCGGGGTACGTTAAAGGAGAATGTGTACCGTGATGTGCCTACAAGCCCAGAGGATATGAAACAACGTATTGTGGCAGCCTGCGGCGACATTACACCAGGTGTACTGCGGCGTGTACGACATTCATTAAGCCAGAGATTGCAATTGTGTGCGGCAAATGATGGCCACCACATTGAACATCTATTGGCCTGACATGTCGGGATACACTCTATTCCTCTCCGTAATTGAAAACGGAAACCAAGTGTGTACGTGTACCTCGCCCCTCATGGTAATGTACATGTGCGTCAGTGAAAAAGGCCAGTAAAAAGGTGTTAGCACGTGGTCGTAATGTGCTGTTCCAGTCTCTTCTGTACCTAAGGTCCATCACCGTTCCCTTTGGATCCCTACGTAATTCGGTGCTCTCCGATACACACGATCGAACAGCGGAGGAGTGGTACTCAAGCGTCAACTTTGGGTTACAATATCTCCGGATGTAACTAACATTTTACAATGCAACAAACGGCACTGATTACGTATTTGTTTATATGTTCAGATGTGCTAACAAAACTAACGTGGTTCCATTTAAAAAAACGTAGGTTTGTGTTAAAAAACATACTTCCGTGCATTTTTTATGGTTTGTATTAACCAATTACACTAGCCTCTCTCCTCACGTTCGGTCTGTGGAATCGATTCGTCAGTATTTGATGTGGTTTACGAAATACATCCAGCGGTAATGTTAGGTGACCCACCCTGTATATATTGAGAGGCCAATGTCAAAATACCCAGACTCATGGTCAGTTGTCAACAAGAGGTTTATTAATTTACACCAATTATTGCCCGAACCGCCCGTTTCTCAGTCAAAACTATCCTTTTAGAATGGGAAGAGTTACCCCAAAATATAATACCATACGACATAAGCGAATGTAATTAAGCAAAGTACACTAATTTTCGTGTCGAACCATCACTCACTTCAGATACCGTTCGAATAGTAAAAATGGCAGTATTAACTCTTTGAACAAGATCCTAAACGTGGGCTTTCCACGAAAGCTTACTTATCCATCTGAGCACCTAGAAATTTGAACTGTTCAAATTCAGTAACCATATTCCAGTTCTGTGAAATTAAAACGTCAGGTTTCGTTGTATTGTGTGTTAGAAACTGTAAAAACTGCGTCTTACTGGGATTTAGCGTTGGTTCTCTACAAGCCATGAACTAGGGTCATGTACTGCACTACTTGAAACTGAGCTGATGTTGCACACAACAAGCTTTACTACCAAGCTCGTATCATCAGCAAACAGAAATATTTTAGAGTCACCTATAATACTAGAGGATATATCATTTATATAAATAAGGAACAGGAGTGGCCCCAACACTGATCCCTGGGGCACACCCCATTTGCCAGTACCCCACTCAGACCCCACATCACAGCAGTTATCAACATTGCCTGTTGCTAAAGTAAGGGGTGAACCAATTGTGAGCTACTCCCTTTATTCCTTAATGGTCCAAGTTCTGGAGCAATATTTTGTGATCAACACAATCAAATGCCTTAGTTAAATAAAAAAAAAATATGCCAATCGTTCGAAATCTTTTGCTTAACCCATACAGTGCCTCACAGAGAAAAGAGAATATAGCATTTTCAGTTGTTAAACGACTTCTAAAGCTGAGCTGTATTTGATAGCAAATCGTCTGACGCAAAATGATCAATTATCCTTACACACACAGCCTTTTCAATAACTTTTGCAAACACTGATGGCATACAAATAGGTCTAGAATTATCTGCATTATCCCTTTCTCCCTTTTATAAAGCGGCTTTACTACTGTGTACTTTCAACGCTCAGGAAACTGACATTCTTAAAGGAAAAATTACAAATATGGTTAACTACAGGGCTAGCATGTGGAGCACAGTATTTTAATGTTCTGCTTGGCGCTCCATCATAACCATGAGAGGCCTTAGTCTTCAGTGATTTAATTATTGACTGAATTCCCTCTTGTCTGTATGGGAGAGGAGTATTTCAGACATCAATCTCGGAAAGGCATTTGCCAAGAAAGTTATATGATTGCCTGTAGAAACTAAATTTTTATTTAATTCACCAGCAATGCTCAGAAAATCATTGTTAAATACTGTACATATATCGGATTTATCAGTAACAGAAATATTTCTACTGCAAAACTGTCTTTACATCGTCGATCTTGTGCTGCTGACCAGACACTTCCTTCACAACTGACCATATCGTTGAATTTTATCCTGTGAATTAGCTATTCTATTTGCATACCACATACTCTTTGCCTTCCTAACAACATTTTTAAGCACCTTAGAACACTGTTTGTAATGGGCTACTGTAGCTTGATTGTGACTCCTTCTAACACTTTGTTATAATTTCCACTTTGTTCTACAAGATATCCTTATCCCACTAGTCAACTACCCGGGCTGCCTATTACTGGTAGTACCCCGTTTAGAACGTTGTAATGGAAAGCAGTTCTCAAAGAGCATGAGAAATATGTTAAGGAAAGAATTGTATTTATCTTCTATGTTATTGGCACTATAAACAACCTGCCACTCTTGTTCCTTGACAAGGTTTAAAAAATTCCCTATTGCTGTTGGATTAACTTTCCTACATAGTTTGTAATTAAATATGACATTCGTTTCAGTACAATAGCATTTTAGTGTTAAAATTTGTGTATCATTGTTTGAAAGGCCATTCACGTCTTTACTACCAAAGTGCCCATCTAGTAATGGCTGTGCTACTGTTCCCCTGCACACCAGTTGGAAAAAATACAGTCTGCAGCAGATCATATGAATTTAGGAGATCTACCAACACCCTTTTTCTACCACCATCATGCACATAATTAATACTGAAGTCACCACATATAACTAATTTTTGGTACTTCCTACACAGTTAATCAAGAACTCTCTCTAGCTCAAGCAGAAATGCTCTGAAGTCGGTGTTAGGGGGCCTATAAACAACAACAATTAGAAGTTTAGTTTCACTAAATTCAACTGCCCCTGCATAAGATTCGATATCTGTTCAGTGCAGTGTCGTGATACGTCTATGGACTCAAATGTGTTTTTTGCGTACATAGCCACGCCCCCAGCCCGCAAGGAACTCCTTGAAACACAGCCAGCTAATGTGTATCATGGTGAAGGAAGCCTCTGAATTGTCAAATTATTTAAGTGGTGCTCTGATATACCAATAATTTCATAGTCAACATCTATAAGCTTTTCACTAACTTCATCTCTAATACCCCTTATATTTTGATGAAATATGCTAATTACTTCTCTACTTGGAAACATTACATCCCTGGACGGTGAGCCCTTAGTTAGAGGGACTTCCTTTAAGCAGGTATACCTATCACCTGAGTTCAGTCTAAAAAAGGTGCACCTCTAACACCACCTACTGAAAGCTTAGCCAGCATCCCCTTCCCATACCTACTGAGGTGCAGGCCATGCCTAGTGAAACCCAATCTAATGATAGGCCTAACTGGCAGCACTGAGATGTGACCCACGCCCTCTGCCATCAGCGCCCTCCCCAGCCCCACGTTTACGCGCCTAACAGCCGCATTAAGGTGACGTCGATCATAACGCTGAAACAGTTGCACGAAGTGCACATTAGTGCCACCAGTTTGAGTAGCTATCTTCACCAGGTCATCCTCTACATCATATTCCCCGTTCCTATCGAGACTGTTCCCTGCTCCATCCGCTATCACTACCTGATTCTCCTTCGTAACATTCTTACATAAGTCCCCTATGCTGTCAGTCACCTGAGCCAACCCTGCACTATGCTTCACAATGCTGGTGACCTGGTACTCACTCGCAACACTTTCTGCAACTACTGCCCCACACCTTTACCGTGAGAACTACCCAGCGTCAGAACCTTCTTTCTGCCAGACTTCGCAACTAACCTCGGCCTCCTAATTGCTGAGGACTGCTTCATGTTCCCTACATCTACAGCTACAAGAGGCTCCTCTCCACTCAACTCTGACACTTGGTCAAATCTATTGCATATACGTAAAGTAAAACTGTCTGAATACCTCTTCCTAGCTGCATTCTTGCCAACTGCCAGTTCCCATTCCCCACCACCCTTCACCCTCCTCAACTTATCTAGTTCCTCCTTTGCGCGTTGTAACTGCACTGAAGGGCACAGATCTTACGCTCCTGATCCTCTGTCAACTTATTTCTACCGCAGATTCTGCATTCCCAGGAGAGGATCTCACTAGAATGCCGACTGGCTTCTCCACTGCTTTCCTCACAATGAAAATACTTTGGAAAAATCACACACCCTAACCCTCTACTCACAAACCTACGACAGAGTCCACACTTCTCACTCATGGTAAAATTGTACAGTTACTGAAAACAAAACTATAGGTCTACGTTACCAAAGTTCAGTTACACCAGTAGAACTATTTATAGAACTAACAATAGTAGTCTCGAAATTCTCTGTCTACTAAGAAAGCAACTACTTGTATTAATACTACTACCTCACAGCTAATACCAATACCCACAAAACTTCGCAAAATTATTACCTAAAACAAAAATATTCAAACGTCCACTGGACACTAAACGAAGTTAAAACACTGACTGAAAATTTTACTGACATATTTCACTAGAAACAACAAGAAACGTCAGTTGAAAACTAAAGCACGAAATTTACTAAACGACTTCAAGGCAACTCTAAAAAAAATACAGCGAGCGAACGTTTCCAAAAGTTTATTAAATCGTTATTTTGCCACAATCGGCACGAAACACCGCTGAAATCTATTAGATTTAATAACTGTATAACAGTGCACAAATACGTTTGTCAGTACTTAGCTTTATAACCGCTACAGCTGCAGTGCACGTCGCAAAATGTAAACACACTGGACGAACGACGTAAGCACACTCACGAATAACAGACCACTCGAGTCAGTAACATACAAAGAAAGACTAAGATTAATGAAAATCCACTAATAAGTTACTTTTACAGCAATTATTAACACAAATAAACTTTAAAATAAGTAACTGAAGACTAAAACCTTGCAAAATATTAACGAGCAATTTCAACAGCACTGCAGCACAGCCGGACTGAGTGGCCGAGAGGTTCTAGGCGCTACAGTCTGGAACCGCTCGACCGCTACGGTCGCAGGTTTGAATCCTGCCTCGGGCATGGATGTTTGTGATGTCCTTAGGTTAGTTAGGTTAAAGTAGTTCTAAGTTCTAGGGGGCTGATGACATCAGAAGTTGAGTCCCATAGTGCTCAGAGCCATTTGAACCATTTTTGAATTGCAGCACACGTGACGTCACACCAAAGGTACAGGTCACGAAGAAATCTGGTCAATATGGAAGACCATCAACAGGCTCCGTTCTGGAGTTGGAAGAACGAAGACCAACTTGAAAAAGTGAGGATTTGCATGCAGTTTGACAACATGTGAATGTAGTGAAGAAAAAACAATGAGTCATCATCTTATCTGCAGCTTATGCCCAACGTCATGCTCGTCACAGAATGTGATCGATGCCACCAAGGAAGCATGCGAAGTTGCTGCGTACTGGTCACGACCACATTTAATTGTAATTGTAATGCTTACATTACCGTATTTTGGAACATTTTGTATAACTCATAAGCTATAGTGTGTGTTTCTGACACGATTAAATACATATCCAGTCCATTACATAGAAATTACAGACTGCAACAGGATCCACTGCATTACTATGACAGTTAGACGGGAGGTGAGAAAACTTGGATTTCATGGTCGATGGGCTGCTCATGAGCCACACAACACTCCGGTAAATACCAAACGACGCCTCGCTTGGAGTACGGAGCGTAAACATTGGACGATTGAACGGTGGAAGAACGTTGTGTGGAGTGATGAAACAAGGTACACAATGTGGAGATCCGATGGTGAACGTCATCTCCTAGCGTGTGTAGAGCCAACAGTAAAATTCGGAGGCGGTGGTGTTACGGTGTGGTCGCGTTTCTCATGGAGGGGTCTGCGCCCCTTATTGTTTTGCGTGGTGCTATCACAGCACAGGCCTACAATGAGTTTTAAGCACCTTCGTGCTTCCCACTGTTGAAGAGCAATTCGTGGGTGGCGATTGCATCTTTCAAGACGATCGAGCACCTGTTCATAAAGCACGGCCTGTGGCGGAATGGTTAGACAATAAAATCCCTGTAATGGAATGGCCTGCACAGAGTCCTGACCTGAATCCTATAGAACACCTTTGGGATGTTTTGGAACGCCGAATGGTTCAAATGGCTCTGAACACTATGGGACTTAACATCTATGGTCATCAGTCCCCTAGAACTTAGAACTACATAAACCTAACTAACCTAAGGACATCACACACATCCATGCCCGAGGCAGGATTCGAACCTGCGACCGTAGCGGTCACGCGGTTCCAGACTGAAGCGCCTAGAACCGCACGGCCACAGCGGCCGGCTTGGAACGCCGACATCATGCCAGGCCTCACTGATCGACATCGATACCTCTCCTCATTGCAGCACTCCGTGAAGAATGTGCTGCCATGCCCCAAACATCTTCCAGCACCCGACTGAACGTATGCCTGGGAGAGTGGAAGCTGTCATCATGGCTAAGGGTGGGTCAACACCACACTGAACTCCAGCAATACCGATGGAGGGTGCCACGAACTTGTAAGTCATTTTCAGCCAGGTGCCCGGATACTTTTCATCACGTATTGTATTTCACTAGGGGAAAGAGAGACACCACCTACAGGAAAATTAAAAAGGCCTTTAGGGGAAAAGAAGCAGTTGTCTGAATATCAAGAGCTCAGATGGAAAACCAGAACTAAGCAAAGAAGGGAAATCTGAAAGGTGGAAGGAGTATAGAGAGACGGAAGAGGACGTAGATGAAGACGAGATGGGAGATATAATACTGCGCAAAGAATTTGACAGAGCACTGAAAGACCTAAGTCGAAACAAGGCCCTGGGATAAGACAATATTCCGTTAGAACTATTGAGGCAACCGTATCAATAATTTTCCAGATGGTGAGCAAGATGTGCGAGACAGGCGAAATACTCTCAAACTTCAACAAGAACATAATAATTTAAATTCTAAAGAAAGCAGTTACTTACGTGTGAAAATTACCGTATTTTCAGTTTAATAAGTCATGACTACAAAATACTAACACGATTTCATTTACAGAAAAACGAAAGGACTGGTGGAAGACGACGTCGGGGAAGATCACTTTGGATTCCGGAGAAATGCAGGAACACGCGAAGCAATACTGATCCCACGACTTTTTAGAGGAGATAGGTTAACCATAGAAAGGTCGGGCTGGGTCTGTGTGACGCATTAGTTTTTTTTTTTTTTTTCTCACTGAATTTATATTCTGATAATTGCTGATTCGACTCGTGCGCCCTGCTACCTTTCTGTAATATCCGAGACAAAGCGTTCACGTCGTTAATGAGGTTTTGCTTTGTTTAGTCATTGTCTGCTTCCAAAAAGCGCGCGCGTCTGTCAGACTCAGCTAGACCGTTTACGTTACTAATTTCTGCCAGCGCGATCGCATTTTTATTTTGGTGTAGCTCTATTATTGGGTTACTTTGCGAACTATTTGTGATGTCCTAAAACCGAATTATCATTGTGAATAGTTTATAATTTGCAATGGCAAGAGAAAATTTTTCATACAGTGATATTTACAGAATTTTATATGAGGATGAGAGTGAAGTAGACGATTCTGACGCGGAGCCAACTTCGAAATGAACAGTGATTATGAGAGTAATAAAGAAGCAAGTGGTAGCGTGGAGGAAGATGTTCAGCCTTTTGCCAGCACCAATGCAATTATTGTTGTTCATTCAAGTACATCTCCCGTGCAATCGGAGCACCTAAATGGAGAAAAACTTCTTTCGCTCCGTGTTCGAACAAGATCTCACAACATAGTGACCATGCATTTGCAGGGAAGCATTCGAGCTGCGATGGATGCATGTTCACCGTTAGAATCACTGCAGTTATTTTTTAACAATCCATTGACTGATTTAGTTCTTAAATTAACCAGTATCTATATTGATTCAGTTCCAAACAAATAAACTTTATAAAGGTGATCCAAATGTGGCTAACCTGCACGTTTTGATGAAGTGAAGGCATATTTTGCCCTACTTTACTTAACTGGAACATAGCATGGCGGTAAAATGAATATCGAAGACTTTTGGAATACAAACGGGACTGGAATAGAAATATCCCAAGAAAGTATGTCATTAAAAAGGGTCGTACTTTTGACACGTTGTATCAGGTTTATCAACATCCATACGAGGGGCAAAAGAAAATCACGAGATAATCTTTCTTTTCTTGGTGCATTAAGATCCATTCTTGAAATGTTTGTCTCCAACTGCAATGGACATTGTTCTCCGTCAGAAAACATTACTTTGGACGAAATGCTCATTGCATACAGAGGCAGGTGCAGGTTCAGAATGTGTGTCCCAAATAAACCTGCCAGGTATGGGCTCAAGGTTTTCACCATGGCTTGTTCCAAATCGTAGTCAATGATGGTGCACAACCGCAAGGACCGTACAAAGTCAGTTATAAGGCATATGGCGTTGTTTTGCATCTTTTAGATCCATTAGAGGGGTCTGGAAAAAATCTGACAGTACATAATTGGTTTACTTCTATTCGATCGTCAGAAAAGTAGAGCTGCTACATAAAAGGAATGTACTGTTGTTGGTACGTTAAAAATATAAGCCTGAAATTCCAGTAGAGGGTTTTGCCAAAAACTCTAAGAAGGAGTACTCAAGTATGATTGGGCTTAAGGAAGAGGTCACATTACTCTCATATGTACCAAAACGAAACAAATCAATACTCCTTATTTCGTCAACGCACCATAATGATGAACTGACAGTGAAAGCGGCGAAAGGAAAAAAAAAAACTAGTATAGTAACGTACTACAACAAAACATAGGGTGGCGTACATGTCGTTGAAGCTATGTGAGGTGATTATACTGTTGCTAGAGGGACAAGGCGGTGGCCTGCCTGTCTCTTTTTTTCAGTTGTTGAACATTGCAGTTTTCAATGGCTACGTTGTACTCAAAACAAACAAAAACGTTCAGTTACAAGATAATACCTCTGAACACATTGAAAGTTTCTCATAACACCATATTTGATAAAGCATGCTACCCAACCAAACCTCCTGCGTGATATTCGCAGGCTTACCTATAACCTCTCCCGCACCAAAAAACAAAGAGTTGTTGAAGATCCACAACCAGGAAAAAGGGGAGGATGCAACAAATACAAGCACAGAAAAACTAAATATTTTTACAAACTTGGCAACGTGTTTTTATGCGTGGTGCATGCTGGAGTGGTTTCTGGGGACTGTTTAGAAAAATGATGATTTCAGAGGACGATATCTCACAAACCATTCATTACATTCAAAATTTTCAGTTATATAATGGAAGAAGTATAATTTTCAGTTTCTTTTTTTTTTCTTTTTACAATTACTGTGTAATTCAGAATACAGCGTTTAGTAGTATCTGAACAAAATAAAAATTCGTCAGTTGATATAAATATACTACTTGAGAAGTGTTACAAGTGTTTTATTTGTTATGTCCAATAGACCGAGCCCGACCATTTTTGAAATTATTTTTCGCTAGGCAGTTCTAGTGTTAAGAACAGAAATCCTACGTTTATAGCATTGATAGGCTTAGAGGAAGATTTTGACATTGTTCAAATGGTTCAAATGGCTCTGAGCACTACGGGACTTAATTTCTAAGGTCATCAGTCCCCTAGAACGTAGAACTTTTTAAACCTAACTAACCTAAGGACAACAACACACATCCATGCCCGAGGCAGGATTCGAACCTGCGACCGTAGCGGTCACGCGGCTCCAGACTGTAGCGCCTAGAACCACTCGGCCACTCCGGCCGGCAGACATTGTTGATTGGAATACTCTTTTTTAGATTCTAAAGGTGGTGGGGATAATATACAGGGAGCGAAAGGCTATTTACAATTTGAATAGAAACCAGATGGCAGTTGTAAGAGTTGAGGGGCATGAAAGGGAAGCAGTGGTTGAGAATGGAGTGAGGCAGGGTTGTAGCATATCCCCGATGTTATTCACTCTATATATTGAGCAAGCAGTCAAGGAAACAAAAGAAAAATTTGGAGTAGGTATTAAAATCCACGGAGAAGAAATAAAAGCTTTGACGTTTGCCGATGTCATTGTAAATCTGTCAGAGTCAGCAAAGGACTTGGAAGAGCAGTTGAACGCAGTTGACAGTGTCTTGAAAGCAGGATACAAGATGAAAATCAACAAAAGCAAAACAAGGAGTGTGGAATGTAGCCGAATTAAATCAGGTGATGCTGAAGGAATTAGATTAGGAAATGAGACACTTAAAGTAGTAAATGAGTTTTACCATTTGGGGAGCAAAATAACTAATGATGGTCAAATTAGAGAGGATATAAAATGTAGGCTGGCAATGGCAAGGGAAACGTTTCTGAAGAAGGGAAATTTGTTAACATCGAGTATAGATTTAAGTGTCAGGAAGTCGTATCTGAAAGTATTTGTATGCAGTGTAGCCATGTATGGAAGTGCAACATGAACGATAAGCAGTTTAAACATGAAGAGAATAGAAGCTTTTGAAATATCGTGCTACAGAAGAATGCTGAAGAATAGACGGATGGATCATGTAGCTAATTAGGAGGTACTGAATAGAACAGGGGAAAAAGATTAGGAGAGGGGATCGTTTGGTAGGACACATTTTGAGACATCAAGGGATCAGCAGTTTAGTAGTCGAGAGAAGTGTGTGTACGTTTTTGTTGTGTGGGGGGGGGGGGGAGGGGGGGATAATAGAGGAAAACCAAGAGATGTCTACAGTAAATAGATTGAGAAAGATGTAGGTTGCAGTAGTTCAGAGGCTTGCACAGGATAGAACGGCATGGACAGCTGCATAAAACCAGTCTTTAAACAACAACAACATTATTATAAGCGTATTTTTGTGATTGGTCATTTTGGTCCGACTTACACTTCTTTCACGCTACAGAAATAAATATTTTGTTTTATTGTAAGTTCTTTACTTTATGGTAAACTGAAGTCAGGATGCTTGACAAAATAACTGTTAAACTAATCCCGTCCGTCCGCTCCCCGTCTCCACAGCTCCCAGCCGCAACCCCACTCCACCGAAGCCCCACGGTACAATCGCGTAAAATACTGACACCGGCTGAGGACGTAAGAGGCGAGCGGAGCGGTGACGGCCAGCGCCGTTTTCCTGAGGCGGCGAGCCGTGACACTGCGTCACGAACCCCGCTGGCCGCCGGGCGTGTTTGTCATTGTTTTTACTTTGCGCTCGGTCGCTGCGGCCGCCGCTTTCGGAGGCACTAAAGCAAAGCGTGGGCCGTCGCGTATTTACTGCGTGCCGGTGTCCATAGCGGCGGCTGTGTTTTATGTCGGCACTCTCAGACAATAGGCCGCTGGGCCGCGGCCGTTTTATTGCCTCCCGCTCTGCCTGCAGGGTGCTGGCTGTTGGCTACTGGGCGCCGCTACGTGCACGCCTTTTGTGCGTATGTTTCTGTAGCGTGTGTGTGTTTTTCACGAGTGTTGGGGCGCACCTGCGCCGCGCCACTCTTGTCTAGGCTCGGACGCTATAGAGCAAACACCTCCCCGTCGTACCCAGTATTTTTAGTGGCACCGGAAAACATCTGTTCACCTCTGCACTTCACCTCCTACCTTTCTCGTATCTTCTTGCTCTTTGTTATGAGATCCTCAAAAAATGAGTGTCGATATCAAAGGAAACGTCGCAAAAGAATGATATAAAACTTATACAAGATGACTCATTTGAATCCTGCACGCCTTTAATTTCGTGAACGGGTCGCGATATCGAAACGGCATTGCAATTTATAGCTCTCTGCTAGGTACAGAGTCGCACTGTGCAAGTGAGGGGAGGGTGGTGTCTCCGTTGTGTGCCTTGTCCGAAGGAAAAATTAATAATGAAATTCAGTCTGAGTCTTGACCGCTTACGGCTGTCCTACTTCTTCCTATTTATGGGGAGGGAGAGGTGGTGCGAGAGGAACTGAACATGGTTATGCCACAACATCGTTAAAATCAGGATCTTTCACAATGCACAGAGCACTGTTCACAAATGCACGGTTGCAGCCAATATTTCACTGTAGACAAGTGTAATCAAAGCGCTGACACTTGAATGGAAATAGCAATTGTTCAAATGGTTCAAATGGCTCTGAGCACTATGGGACTTAACATCTGTGGTCATCAGTCCCCTAGAATTTAGAACTACTTAAACCTAACTAACCTAAGGACATCACACACATCCATGCCCGAGGCAGGATTCGAACCTGCGACCGTAGCAGTCACGCGGTTCCAGACTGAAGCGCCTAGAACCGCACGGCCACACCGGTCGGCTGGACTTAACTGCGAAGGTCATCAGTTTCTAAGCTTACACACTACTTAACCTAAAGTATTCTAAGGACAAACACACACACCCAGACCCGAGTGAGGATTCGAACCTCCGCCGGGATTAGCCGCACAGTCCGTGACTGCAGCGCCTGAAACCGCTCGGCTAATCCCGCGCGCCTCTGAGGTCATCAGTCCCCTTGGTCTTAGAACTACTTAAACTTAACTAACTCAAGAACATCACACACACATCCATGCTCGAGGCAGGATTCGAACCTGCGACGTAGCGGTCGCGCGGTTCCAGACTGTAGAGCCTGGAACCGCTCGGCCACATCAACCTGCGCTTTGCTCTAGAAGCTAAGTTTAATGTGCACATTGAAAATTGCGTTGGGGAAGGATTTCGTGATAAACCAGAGACATCAGAAACCACTTTGCACACATTAGAATCTGGTCGACTAGACAAAGTGTGGTGATATAGGATGCGATGTCTTCTTATCCCGCGGGACGTCGAAGACGGCTTGCAGCATCCAGCACTTTGCTAGAAAAGACCTGCCTGAAATAGCTCTTTGAGCTGCATTGAAACAGTTGTGCTTTACCGCGGGAGTCATCGTCTGTTACAGGTAATGAAGAGCATGACTCTAAGAAGACTCAAGGCTGCAAGGGCCTCTAGCCGAATTAGATAACACTGGCGTCTTCCGAGGGTACCGTCTAACTGCATCTGCTGATGACCGAACAAGAACAATCGTTCGAGACGTCCACATTCCGGAGTCCTATGATCTCGGAGGATACTCTCCAAAGTAAGATTCATATGTCCTGCCAACTACTGAGAATGGCGATGGACATGGTCCACCTGTTGGAATATAGCAAACAATGCTTTACCGTTTCTCAGAGGTGTCCCACCTTGCCTAGGCGCCAACCGATGCAAGAGAGGACGTGTTTTGGATGGGTCGCTTCTTTAAAGTAAAAGGAACTATTGAAGTTATCAGCGAATTTTAACTGTAGTTACCATTTTGGAGAAATTACTAATTTATATCACGAAGAAAATATCATAAATAACTTCTTGTTTATTTTTGTTTGTAAAATTATAGGCCTAAAGACATAGAAATGAAATTAATATTGAGAAATGAAATACACTAGAGTGTTAGCTGTAGTGAGAGGATCAACATTTTGTGGGAGTGTCATTCCAATATTAATTAACTGGGACCTCAGAGCCGTGGTAAAATTTGCTGTATTGAAGAGCGCGCCGCAGCGCGTAGTGCGAAGTAGTCGCCCTCAGTTTCTGGCGGTGGCGCTGCTGTGGCAATCGCAGCTTTGGTGTCTCGCTCTGGTGGCAAAGGGGAACGGTAGCCTGTTAACGTGCATTTAAGGAGCGCGATAAGCTTGCCACGGGGTCAGTTGGTCAGCCGGGTCAGTGTGGGGCAGTCAGTGTCTGTCTGTCGTCCGGAGTGCTAATACACTCCTGGAAATTGAAATAAGAACACAGTGAATTAATTGTCCCAGGAAGGGGAAACTTTATTGACACATTCCTGGGGTCAGATACATCACATGATCACACTGACAGAACCACAGGCACATAGACACAGGCAACAGAGCATGCACAATGTAGGCACTAGTACAGCGCATATCCACCTTTCGCAGCAATGCAGGCTGCTATTCTCCCATGGAGACGATCGTAGAGATGCTGGATGTAGTCCTGTGGAACGGCTTGCCATGCCATTTCCACCTGGCGCCTCAGTTGGACCAGCGTTCGTGCTGGACGTGCAGACCGCGTGAGACGACGCTTCATCCAGTCCCAAACATGCTCAATGGGGGACAGATCCGGAGATCTTGCTGGCCAGGGTAGTTGACTTACACCTTCTAGAGCACGTTGGGTGGCACGGGATACATGCGGACGTGCATTGTCCTGTTGGAACAGCAAGTTCCCTTGCCGGTCTAGGAATGGTAGAACGATGGGTTCGATGACGGTTTGGATGTACCGTGCACTATTCAGTGTCCCCTCGACGATCACCAGTGGTGTACGGCCAGTGTAGGAGATCGCTCCCCACACCATGATGCCGGGTGTTGGCCCTGTGTGCCTCGGTCGTATGCAGTCCTGATTGTGGCGCTCACCTGCACGGCGCCAAACACGCATACGACCATCATTGGCACCAAGGCAGAAGCGACTCTCATCGCTGAAGACGACACGTCTCCATTCGTCCCTCCATTCACGCCTGTCGCGACATCACTGGAGGCGGGCTGCACGATGTTGGGGCGTGAGCGGAAGACGGCCTAACGGTGTGCGGGACCGTAGCCCAGCTTCATGGAGACGGTTGCGAATGGTCCTCGCCGATACCCCAGGAGCAACAGTGTCCCTAATTTGCTGGGAAGTGGCGGTGCGGTCCCCTACGGCACTGCGTAGGATCCTACGGTCTTGGCGTGCATCCGTGCGTCGCTGCGGTCCGGTCCCAGGTCGACGGGCACGTGCACCTTCCGCCGACCACTGGCGACAACATCGATGTACTGTGGAGACCTCACGTCCCACGTGTTGAGCAATTCGGCGGTACGTCCATCCGGCCTCCCGCATGCCCACTATACGCCCTCGCTCAAAGTCCGTCAACTGCACATACGGTTCACGTCCACGCTGTCGCGGCATGCTACCAGTGTTAAAGACTGCGATGGAGCTCCGTATGCCACGGCAAACTGGCTGACACTGACGGCGGCGGTGCACAAATGCTGCGCAGCTAGCGCCATTCGACGGCCAACACCGCGGTTCCTGGTGTGTCCGCTGTGCCGTGCGTGTGATCATTGCTTGTACAGCCCTCTCGCAGTGTCCGGAGCAAGTATGGTGGGTCTGACACACCGGTGTCAATGTGTTCTTTTTTCCATTTCCAGGAGTGTATGTGTTAGGCCTCCAGTCTGCTCGAGTTTGCTCAGGCAGCGGGCATTGGCGGTGGATCGATCGGTTGGTCAGTCGCGCACTGGGACACAAGATGACTTGTCTGCCTTGAGCGTCGGCGCATGCGAGGTCGCCACGTGAGTCCAGTGGGCCGCACCGTATAGCGAGGTGTAGTGGCTTCGCGGCCCACACGAGAGCAACAGGAGTCAACCCAAGACATCGGTCTGACCGGTGCGAGCTGTAACGATGTGAGACGGGAGATCGGCGCACCTTCCTGCGTCCGTTGAAGCGGCTGGCAGCGGGCGGTTCGGGAGAGCGTTTTGGGGGTGCTGCGCCAGGTCTTCGCCAGACATCGCAGTTTATTAGAAGTTAAGTGATTCGTGATATGTTGTTTCATTTACTTGTTAAATTCTACTTGTTTTTTTGGTCAGTGTCTCGTCCCCAGCTTGCTCGTCCGTCTCTCATCCGCATTTGTTAGGTAGTTAGTGCCTGTCTGTCTGTCTGTCTGTCTGTCTGTCGGTCTGCCGAACGTTACTGGCTGCCTCTGTCATGTTTGTCGGATTCGGTGTTAACGGTTTTATTGCTTGACGTGTAACGGCCGAATTCCTGAAATATGTTTTTATCTTGCCTATCATCTTGAGAGACGGTATATGTGTAAGGTAAAGCATGTTTGGCCAACCTTGTATATTTTATGTAAGACTGCATTTCGGCGGTTTTTATTTAAATGGTCATTTTAGTATATGAAGTTGCCACCCTTCCACATTAAGAATTCTTTTTTTTTTTTTTAATCAAGTTGTAATTTCGGTGGCAAGTTAATCTTTTAATGCTAGTGTTTTGTACAATTTCCATCCCTCCTACAGGGTGCATAGTTTATGTGCTTGTGTGAGTTGTTAAAATTTTTAGTTTAAAGTAACATGGTGTGTTGCAGATTCGCACCAGTGTAGTCTTTCAGAGGTTGTTGTGAGCGGTCGTCACTCTGGCAGTGTCAAAAAGGAGCGGCAAGGTTCTCAGCCCGAAAGATCATACAGTCAAAAAAAATTGTTCTTTCTGCCTCTGAATAAATTGTAACTTGATATTTAGAGGGTGCTTTCTGATTATAATTTTAAATCTGTTTCAAAAAAAGAAAAGGGCTTTTAGGAATAACTTTTCCATTTGTTGAAAGAAATTTGATTTCTTTTCATCAGTTACCTGCTGGCAACTACTTCCACGCTCACATAGTGTGATAAAATGTGTTAATGTTCTTGATGAATCGCTAGTAAATAAAGTAAATTCTTAAGAAAAAGTTTTGAAAGTAAATTCACGGTTCAAACTCTTTTCTTGTTGTTAGGTTTTGAGCGAGTGTTTATTTAGCCGTCTCAGCAAGTGGCAATGCTGGCTAGAGCTGTTGTCTCATATGGTTTTCAACAAACGACAGTAAGCAGAGGAACAAGTAATTTCGTTCTGTGCGTAAAGTACTCTTAACTCTTTATCAGCCGGAGTATTAAAGTTAGTGTAGCTCTTCTAAATGCACTGATATACTTTTAGAGGCATTCAGAAGCTCTTGTAAACCTGAGTACAGTTATAAAACACTTGTTAATGTTGGCGCCGAAACTTTTCATAAAAATATCCTAGACATATGCTAACATAGGAGCCTAAGCTGGTCGGAATCGGCTATTGCGGTTGAAAAACCGTCAAGTGGAATTCTGTATAAGGCTCCACAGATATCTCAAGTCTTTCGTCAGTTTACTTGTTACCACAAAACCTCTTCCTACGCCTCTTGGTACACGAGATCCTTTACAAAAATTGGAGCTGACCATACATCTGTATAGGGCCGAGAGCAACTACGTTTCATCCTAGTAGCGTAAGCCTACAGTAAAAAATTGAGTCTTCTGTAAATGTGTATCCCTGACTAGGTGGAGGCCAATGGAACTACTGAATAAAAGTGGGCAGCTGCTTTCGCCATCACCACCAGACACACAAACTGCTGGTAACTGACAATTAGATTCTTCTTCATGTATTAGTAGAAATGGTGTTTCATACACTACTGGCCATTAAAATTGCTACACCAAGATGAAATGCAGATGATAAACGGGTATTCACTGGACAAATATATTATACTAGAACTGACATGTGATTACGTTTTCACCAATTTGGGTGCATAGATCCTGAGAAATCAGTACCCAGAACAACCATCTCTGGCCGTAATAACGGCCTTGATAGGGCTGGGCTTTGAGTCAGACAGATTTTGGATGGCATGTACAGGTACAGCTGCTTCAACACGATACCACAGTTCATCAGGAGTAGTGACTGGCGTATTCTAATGAGCCAGTTGCTCGGCCAATTGTTGAGAGATCTGGAGAATGTGCTGGTCAGGGCAGCAGTCGAACATTTTCTGTATCCAGAAAGGCCCGTACAGGACCTGCAACATGTGGTCGTGCATTATCCTGCTGAAATGTAGGGTTTCGCAGGGATAGAATGAAGGGTAGAGCCACGGGTCGTAACACATCTGAAATGTAACGTCCACTGTTCAAAGTGCCGTCAATGCAAACAAGAAGTGACCGAGACGTGTAACCAATGGAACCCCATACCATCACGCCGGGTGATACGCAAGTATGGCGATGACGAATACATGCTTCCAAAATGCGTTCACCGCTATGTCGCCAAGCACGGATGTGACAATCATGATGCTGCAAACAGAACCTGGATTCATCCGAAAAAAATGACGTTTTGCCATTCGTGCAATCAGGTTCGCCGTTGAGTACACCATCGCAGGCGCCCCTGTCTGTGTTGCAGCGTCAAGGGTAACCGCAGCCATGGTCTCCGAGCTAATAGTCCATGCTGCTGCAAATGTCGTCGAACTGTTCGTGCAGATGGTTGTTGTCTTGCATACGTCCCCATCTGTTGACTCAGGAATCGAGACGTGGCTGCACGATCTGTTACGGCCATGCGGATAAGATGCCTGTCATCTCGACTGCTAGTGATACGAGGCCGTTGGGATCTAGCACGGCGTTATGTATTACCCTCCTGATTCCACCGATTCCATATTCCGCTAACAGTCATTGGATCTCGACCAACGCGAGCAGCAATGGCGTGATACGATAACCGCAATCGCGATAGGCTACAATCCGACCTTTATCAAAGTCTGAAACGTGATGGTGGTACACATTTCTCCTCCTTACGCGAGGCATCACAACAACGTTTCACCAGGCAACGCCGGTAAACTGCTGTTTGTGTATGAGCAATCGGTTGGAAAATTGCCTCATGTCAATACGTTGTAGGTGTCGCCACCGGCGCCAACTTTGTGTGAATGCTCTGAAAAGTTAATCATTTGCATATCACAGCATCTTCTTCCCGTCGGTTAAATTTCGCGTCTGTAGCACGTCATCTTCGTGGTGTAGTAATTTTAATGGCCAGTAGCGTATAAACATGGCTGCTAGGGAAAAATGGTGAGGAAAAGAAAAGGGAACGCATGAGTAGGGGCTCAATGCAGTTTCTGGCAGAATTCACTGACTCAGCATTTATTTGCACTTTTTTATCATTGCATTCCCAGAATCCTGACATTGGCAATTTAATCTCAATATAGACAAGTGTAATGTGCTGCGTATACTTAGAAAGAAAGATCGTTTATCATTTAGCTACAATATAGCAGGTCAGCAACTGGAACAGTTAATTCCATAAATTGTCTGGGAGTAGGCATTAGGAGTGATTTAAAATGGAATGATCATATAAAGTTGATCGTCGCTAAAGCGGATGCCAGACTGAGGTTCATTGGAAGAATGCTAAGGAAATGCAATCAGAAAACAAAGGAAGTAGATTACAGTACAATTGTTTGCCCACTGCTTGAATACTGCTCACCGGTTTGGGATCCGTATCAGATAGGGTTGATAGAACAGGTAGAGAAGATCCAACGGAGAGCAGCGCGCTTCGTTACAGGATCATTTAGTAATCGCGAAAATGTTACGGAGTTTATCTAACTCCAGTGGAAGACTCTACAAGAGAGACGCTCAGTAGCTCGGTACGTGCTTTTGTTGAAGTTTCGAGAACATACCTTCACCGAGGAGTCAAGCAGTATATTGCTCCCGAAGGGACCATGAGGATAAAATCAGAGTGATTAGAGCCCACACAGAGGCATACCGACAATCTTTCTTTCCACGAACAATACGCGACTGGAATAGAAGGGTGAAACGATAGAGGTACTCAAAGTACCCTCCACCACACAGCGTTAAGTGCCTTTCGCTGTATGGATGTAGATGTAGATGTGGAATCGTGTCATTGCCCCGGGAAGCCTACCCAAACTCCACAGCACCGGCTCCCCATGCCTGTGCCACCTGCCCCAGCACCCCCATGCGCCCGCACCCCTGTGCCTTCCCAAACTTGAATGACCCTTCTCCTGGAAGTAATCAGGCTGTCACCCAACTGAATGAAAACTCAGTTCCCCGCCATTTTAGCAGTTTTAATCTGTATGTAGCGCAGCTTCTCCTGCTGTTGTATTATAGAGAAGGTGTGAGATGTCGTAGCCTGTCATTGTGAAGTCACGAGAATAACTTAAGATATATATTTGTAAAATGCCTGAGTGGTGCAAGCACGGTAGCTCAGTGTGTTCAGTCAGAGGGCTGCTCGCCCTCTGTAAGAAAAAAAATTGAGTAAAGGAATCAGCTCGAACGGATGTCTTGTGACGTCTGCCCAGACGAAACACAATGAAAAATACCGAACAATATTGAAGGAAAAAAGAAAGTGGTCAGCGCGACACAATGTCAGTCCTAAGGCTGGATCGGAGATATTCTCCACTCAGGGACTGGGTGTTGTGTTGTCCTAATCATCATCATTTAATCCCCATCGACGGGCAAGTAGCTGAAATGGCGTCAGATCGAGAGTCTTGCACCTGGCGAACGGTCTACGTGACGGCAGGCCTAGTCACAATACATTTACATTTATGTGACATATCATATGATTGTAACAAACAATATATACAGCAAACATTATATATTTACTCAATCGACCAACAGTAACCCACATGAGAGAGAATTGTCAAAGGGTAAATATGTCAAGACATACACCATCACTCCATGCCTTGAGGCAGTGTGAGCATTAATGATAATGATGATGAATATGAATATAGATAAAAAAAGCTTTGCTAATTATTTTTTCCTTGCACACAAGGTGAAGTCATTCCAGCAACAGAGACCTTATGTGGAAATAATGCTATTCGATCAAATCCACTGTTTAAATGCCAGTAGTTGTAAGCGTTTTTGTTACAGTATGGTATCGAGCCAGGAGTTCTAACCAGTGGTAGTATTTCAAAACCCTCAGTTTAATGACATTAGAATAATGGTACCCACAGATGAACTATGTCGACTGTGTCAAGTGTCGATACAGATTTATGCCTTGTTCCATGGAAATTTTCACTCTCCATCAGTGGTACTGGATTATCATACAATCTTGCAGTGAACTTCCTGGAAGAGCTAAGATATTTAACAATGGAGAGGGAAACATCTAAGAATGAAACTCCTACAGGAGCACACTTGTAAAAGTTTTATGTACACCAGTTATGCAAGACAGCATGAGCTAGAGTGTTGGCTAAGCTAGCAGGCATATGTCTACTGATTCTGTGAGACATTGTGGAATAATGTGCTGGAGTTATCTCGCCAGACTCTCCACCCACCAGAAAAAAACATACCTCAACTCTACAATTCATACAGTGAATTGGTGGAGGTGGAAATGCATGAATCAACTTTGCCAGATATGGGTGCAGAACTACGACCATATTTAAGTTTATTTAAATACCCAGCTACATGTAAGTGTTTATAAATATTTAAAAAAGTTTGAGAGTTATGCATGTATTCATTATGAAATCCTAGCATCCTAAAGTAAATGATCAGTTGTTACCATGACCGAGTGCGCAAAACAGTCTCACTACAAGGGTCTTGCGGTAAGTGACTGATCCTGCAATGATGATGGTGGAAACCGAAAGAAGAAGAATGGATCAATATTTCCTGAGAACATACATGCTTTAATTACACAGTCAAACGATGGAAAAACTTTTTTGCTGAAAATACCTTATTCTTATGTTTTTTAGGGTACGAAATTCAAATATGATACTTAAACACTGTGTCAACAACTATTTCTTCATATTTTACACTTCAAGTTATTAAATGAATCGATATTTAAAGAATTTAACAGCTTTTACATAGTTAAAATAATTTAAAAATGAGGTGTTATGAATGTGAAAAGGTTTAGCTATCATATTTTGGATCTAAAGTTGGTGATCAAGATAAGTCTTGGGCGCCGCATAGGGTATGTTATGTGTGTGTTGAAGATCTGAGAAAATGGTCTAAACAGGAGAAAAAAGTCTATAGATTTGCTGTTCCTTTGATATGGAGGGAGCCAAGAAATCATTCTGATGATTTCTACTTTCTCAGTGTTGACATTACTGTTCATAATTCAGAAAACAAGAAGGTAATAAGCTACGCTAGCCTTTTGTTCAAAATGGTTCAAATGACTTTAAGCACTATGGGACTTAATTTCTGAGGTCATCAGTCCCGTAGAACTTAAAACTACTTAAACCTAACTAACCTAAGGACATCACACACATCCATGCCCGAGGCAGGATTCGAACCTGCGACCGTAGCGGTTGTGCGGTTCCAGACTGTAGCGCCTAGAACCGCTCGGCCACTACGGCCGGCTAGCCTTCTGTCCGCCATCCGACCAGTAAGGCATGGTGTAGACTTGTCAATACCTGAAGGACCAGACGATTTAAATTATAATCCAACAGAAGTATTTTCTGATGTACAATCTGATTTACTTCAACCAGATGATGATGAATTCCATTGTAATACAGAAAGTCTAGAGCCCAGATTGTTTACTCAGACCGAGCTTAACGATTTGGTTAGGGATCTGGGCTTAACGAAAGAAAAGGCTGACTTTCTTCGCTCTAGATTTAAAGCAAGAACTTATTGGCAGTTGGAACCAGCATATGCATGTAGAGAGAGAGAGAGCAGCAATTTTCCCAGTTTTTTAAAACAAGAAGGTACTGCTCAGACATTCAATGGCTGATGACTGTGTTTGGTATTCAATACAAGGAAGACTGGAGGCTGTTTGATTCATCCAAAATTAGTTTTAAGACTGTTTTATTACACAACGGTAACATGTATGCATCTATACCTGTTGGACATTCCTTAGGTATGAAAGAAAGCTATGAAAACCTAGAAATAGTGCTAAATAAAATAGGCTATTCTGCTCATGGTTGGATGATATGTGGTGATCTAAAAGTAAAATGCATGCTCCTTGCTGAGCAAGGTGGCTTTATCAAATTTCCATGTTTCTTGTGTGAATGGGACAGTAGGGCTAGGGATCAGATTAGATTAGATTAGTACTTAATCCATAGATCATGAATACGACACTTCGTAATGATGTGGAACGTGTTAGGCTAGTAAAAGGTCTCCATACAAGATATTACATTACGCAAAATATTACTATATCCAAAAATTCATCTAATGAGTAGAAGGAGTTGCATTAAGAAATTCTTTTAATTTCCTTTTAAATGCTATATGGCTATCTGTCAGACTTTTGATGCTATTAGGTAAGTGACCGAAGACTTTTGTGGTAGCATAATTTACCCCCTTCTGAGCCAAAGTTAGATTTAACCTTCAGTAGTGAAGATCATCATTTCTCCTAGTGTTGGAGCCATGTACACTGCTATTACTTTTAAATTCGTTCAGATTGTTAATAACAAATTTTATAAGTGAATATATACACTCCTGGAAATGGAAAAAAGAACACATTGACACCGGTGTGTCAGACCCACCATACTTGCTCCGGACACTGCGAGAGGGCTGTACAAGCAATGATCACACGCACGGCACAGCGGACACACCAGGAACCGCGGTGTTGGCCGTCGAATGGCGCTAGCTGCGCAGCATTTGTGCACCGCCGCCGTCAGTGTCAGCCAGTTTGCCGTGGCATACGGAGCTCCATCGCAGTCTTTAACACTGGTAGCATGCCGCGACAGCGTGGACGTGAACCGTATGTGCAGTTGACGGACTTTGAGCGAGGGCGTATAGTGGGCATGCGGGAGGCCGGGTGGACGTACCGCCGAATTGCTCAACACGTGGGGCGTGAGGTCTCCACAGTACATCGATGTTGTCGCCAGTGGTCGGCGGAAGGTGCACGTGCCCGTCGACCTGGGACCGGACCGCAGCGACGCACGGATGCACGCCAAGACCGTAGGATCCTACGCAGTGCCGTAGGGGACCGCACCGCCACTTCCCAGCAAATTAGGGACACTGTTGCTCCTGGGGTATCGGCGAGGACCATTCGCAACCGTCTCCATGCAGCTGGGCTACGGTCCCGCACACTGTTAGGCCGTCTTCCGCTCACGCCCCAACATCGTGCAGCCCGCCTCCAGTGGTGTCGCGACAGGCGTGAATGGAGGGACGAATGGAGACGTGTCGTCTTCAGCGATGAGAGTCGCTTCTGCCTTGGTGCCAGTGATGGTCGTATGCGTGTTTGGCGCCGTGCAGGTGAGCGCCACAATCAGGACTGCATACGACCGAGGCACACAGGGCCAACACCCGGCATCATGGTGTGGGGAGCGATCTCCTACACTGGCCGTACACCACTGGTGATCGTCGAGGGGACACTGAATAGTGCACGGTACATCCAAACCGTCATCGAACCCATCGTTCTACCATTCCTAGACCGGCAAGGGAACTTGCTGTTCCAACAGGACAATGCACGTCCGCATGTATCCCGTGCCACCCAACGTGCTCTAGAAGGTGTAAGTCAACTACCCTGGCCAGCAAGATCTCCGGATCTGTCCCCCATTGAGCATGTTTGGGACTGGATGAAGCGTCGTCTCACGCGGTCTGCACGTCCAGCACGAACGCTGGTCCAACTGAGGCGCCAGGTGGAAATGGCATGGCAAGCCGTTCCACAGGACTACATCCAGCATCTCTACGATCGTCTCCATGGGAGAATAGCAGCCTGCATTGCTGCGAAAGGTGGATATACACTGTACTAGTGCCGACATTGTGCATGCTCTATTGCCTGTGTCTATGTGCCTGTGGTTCTGTCAGTGTGATCATGTGATGTATCTGACCCCAGGGATGTGTCAATAAAGTTTCCCCTTCCTGGGACAATGAATTCACGGTGTTCTTATTTCAATTTCCAGGAGTGTATATTGTGAGGCTACAGTGGAAATCTCTAGCTCTTTAAATAAGTATCTGCAGGACGATCTTGGATGAGCTCCAGCAATTATTCTGATTACACGCATTTGTTCAATGAACACTCTTTTACTCAATGGTGAGTTACCCCAGAATATGGTGCCATACGAAAGCAGAGAATGAAAATAGGCGTGGTAAGCTAATTTACTGTGAACTCAAACGTTTCAGCAGATCCTCTGTGTGTTTTTTCCAGTTCAACCCCTCATCAATGCATACACCTAGAAATTTTGAATATTCTATCTTAGCTACCGATTTCTGATCGGTCTATATTTGTTAATGGTGTCATTCCATTTACTGTGTGGAACTGTATTTACTGTGTTTTGTCAAAGTTTAATGAGAGCCCATTTGCAGAGAACCACTTAATGATTTTCTAAAAAACATAATTTACAATTTCACCAGTTAATTCATGTCTGTTGGGTGTGATAGCTATATTTGTATCATCGGCAAAAAGTACCAGCTTTGCTTCTTCGTGAATATAGAAAGGCAAGTCATTAATATATATTAAGAACAGCAGAGGAGCCATGACCGAACTTTGCAGCACCCCATTCTTGATTGTTCCCCAGTTTGAGAAATCACCAGTTTTTTGCATATTATATGAACTGTTTATTTCAACTTTCTGCACTCTTCCAGGTAGGTATGATTTAAACCACTGTCCCATTTATACTACAATACTTGAGCTTATCTAGAAGTATTCCATGATTTACACAATCAAAAGCCTTTGATAGATCACAAAAAATCTCAATTCCGGTTACTCATTGCATTTAACATTTCATTAGTGAAAGTATATATAGCATTTTCCGTTGAAAAACCCTTTTGGAAACCAAACTGACATTTTGCTAAAACTTTATTTTTACAAAGGTGTGAAGATACTCTACAATACATTACTTTTTCAAGATTTTTGGATAAGGCAGTCAGAAGTGAACACTGGTATGACATCATATTGTAAAACCAGAATGAAATACAGAAATATTTATGCTTAGGCCAACATATGCAACTTGATGCTTCTTTTTATTTAAGGTAGACATATTCCAGGACCCCAGGGCAGTCTGTCCATGATAATACAAACTTCAAACAGGACAATCTGAATTTAAAGCATATTTATCAAGCTCATGCAGGAACTGACTGAATATGTCACAATATGCAGGGTCTGCTGGAATAAGTCGCTGTATGGCTCCCCAATTATAGATAGAAGTAGCAAACTGAATGAGACCCGATACAGACGAAACTTCGATCATATTCTACATATAAGACTACGTACCAAAACGTAACTGTATCAATATACCGGCACTGTAGACTATGGACAAATTTGTTTGTGAGTCACACAGTTGTTCTGAGAATGCAAGGACATATGTCTCATTTTGACAGAGAAACAGAAGCAATCAACTTTAAATTAACGGAGCTTGCAAGTTTTATCAAAGCAGAAACTAGAAATGGCCTGACAACCTTCAAACCGATCGTCGAGGCAAATTATTTAGTAGGTTTTTCAAAGTGGTAACGGAACGGTATGAAATAAACTGATATTCAGCTAATATTGTTGAATGGTTGAACGGGATGATCAAAAACTGAGTGTCGGTACAAATTATCTTCAAGGGTCATACAAATTACCAATAGGTAGACATTCTGCCACAAATTACTGACGAGTATAATCGGACTACCCATCATACAATTAAGACCTATAGCAGTCCATGACAATGGGCTTCTAAGCACGGCACACAATTGTATTGAGGTGGTGGATCCACGAAGCCTAACTTTATCATAGGTGATCTAGTACATATTTCGAAATACAAAACTGCATTTGAGGAGGCTTGCCTGCTGTACTGGTGAATGGAGATATTTACGGTTCCCAAAGTGCATCATACAAATGCGAGTCATGGTGATGAAATTGCAGCGAGTTTTTACACGGACGGATTACTGAAAAGTTCTGAAACAGACGTGTTCCTCGTGGAGTGGGTCATAAGACGTCATGGGAGCAAGGCATTTGCAGAATGGCTTGGCTTCCTATTAAAACATAACAGATGGGTGAATGCACACAATTTGCTGTATGATAGGTCACAAAAACTTCAAACCATGCAGTAATGTGACATGATATCTAGGAAACACATCAGCAGTAGTGATAGTGGTAGTCTTGATAAACTATCAGTTGAACTACAAATCCTTCGTTACGACTTTTGTGGACCAGGAACGAAGCAGAAGAAGCGCCTAGTTCCTGGAGGTAAGGGATTGAATATACTATATGAAGCATTCAAGGAGCATAAAATTTTTTGTGCAACAAATGAAGATTGTCCCACTGCGAACAGAACATTAGCTGATAAAGCCAACCCCGTATGTCGAAGAAAGGACATTGGTATAAGACAATATGTTGCTGCATTCACAGTCGGTAAGCAAATTATGAATGTAGCTCGTCTTCCACTAAAAATGAAGAAAAAGAACTCTGCGATGCTTAAAAAGTTTCATCCAACTGGCGCTGGTAGTGGCGCTAGGTGCCCTGAAGCATAAAAGGGGAGGAAAAAGACGTTTTAAAACTCTATGGTCCTGCCAATGCCTACGACATCTGATGGAATGATTCCGTTTCGGATACCTGGATTTCCCAGGCAGTTGGCCATTGGTTTGTTAGCAAAGAAGAAGCAACTACAAGAGACTAAAAGATATAATGTCTCAATGGAGGTCTGTATTTAAAACTGTACAGGATAGGGACTGCGCTGCTCACAGAAGAAAGCTCGTAGTGGTACTATTGAACAGACTGCTTACAAACACTGATCTGCTTAAAATCCCAAGATTTCGTGGAAAGGTGACCTGAGAATCCAAATAATGTGGGATTGTCATTTTCGATGTTGTGAGAAGATATGAGACAACTGGGTTGCAAATGTCAAAAAAAGATCATCATATACTTTGATTTAAGCAAGGGGGAATGGAATATTACACTGATTGGTCTGGATACGTACAACAGTGTAGCTGATGTCACTGAGGCAAACAGTGAACTTCATCTAGGAATTGAGGAATTGTGATGGTACGTTTTGACTCCTACGACACTGACGATTTAAATGCGCATATAAAAGATTTGTAAAAGTGTTTGAGTTACATGCAAACGTTTACACATATAAAAGAGACATAAAAACAGGAGAAAAGACAATGGACTTTTCCCACAAAGGTTCAATAGGACTGCTACTATATTTCTTGAGGAGTCAAGTGGTGGAGCATGATACTGTCAAAATTTATTTGTACTTGTCGAATCAGCAAGGTGATATACTGCCAGTCAGTACGATTTATGTTCAGTGTAATATCATGACGAATTAGTACCTTAGCGACTGATTAATCCATATTATCGATGGAGTTTTTCCTGCAATGAGTTCACGTTACAATTTTCCGAAGCTTCCCAGCAATCGACCACATCTTTCAGTGGCTGCTCGGGCATCATGTCACCTAGAGCTGAATATAGCTGATAGGAACACAAATCTAGTCGATTGTCCTGGTGAGGAAATTATAATACATTTTCATCTTAAGCACAACAGCGGTATAAAATATAAATACACCACACAACCATCAGAGGACCACTTTACAGTGGAAGAAGAACATGATAACATATGAGAACTACGGGTTTCGTAAGTAAATAGGATAGAAAACTTGTAATGACATCACTCAATATAACGACTCCAGTTCAATATGACGAGCATATCAATAGTCAGGAAAACTTTTTCCACAAACCCATTGCTTCAACAGCGTTTAATAATATGACGAGACAAGAATTTTTATTCAACGTCAAGATGGGTTAACAGTTCCAAGCAAGAGCCTTCTATGTTTGAAAGGGGCGTTTACACTTAAGAAGATTTCAGCATGAACGGTAACACAGCCCCTTACATATAATGCATTCACCTTTCTATTACAGGAAATAGGATGCAAATTTAGTGGTACTGAAATCATCCACACAAGAAATATTGGACTGACACTAACTTTTAAAACATACAAGTATATTTCTCAATAGCAATGGATATGAACGCCTTACGAAACGCTAGGTGGTTCATAGATAGACTGATAGATGGCTCTTCCAGTATGTATATCCCACGTAAAATGTTAATGGTCTTCTTTGAAGGCAAAAAACATGTTGTTATGAGCGCTAAATAGTAACTGAGTGTAGTTCAAAGTACTACTCAGTATCTTGTACACTAAAGAAGATGGAAAAGAAGAGCATAAAATTGTGTTACATAAATTTGTGTCAAGTATAAATCCATCGTAGTGCATGATGGAGCTAGTAAGTGCTCCCACTTTGATCATGATAGGTATCCACTATCACCTCTTCTCGATGATTATTGTACGTGGAGTTCATGGAAGATGAAGATATTGCATGTAAGGAATGGTTTTTTATGGAAGTGACTAAACACTCTTTTTTCAATACTGACTGACAGTAATGTTGTTCTTAGGTTTGGCTAAAAAATGTTCGATGAATCCCACAGATATGAGTCAGCTATCAAGTGTAATTGATCCTGTTTTTGTAACACATCTCTATAATGTGTGTGTGTGTGTGTGTGTGTGTGTGTGTGTTTCTGTATTTTTATTTTCTTCCTTAGACAGTGTCTTTTGCTTTCCGAATTCATTGCACCTTACTTACACACATTGTATTTGTGCCTTTGCAAAATGTGTCCCAATGTGACACTGGTGATGATGGAGCAGATATCTTTGGCTGCTTAACAAATATGATCTACTGCCTCTATTGCCTCGACCCATAACAAGTCCAGTGAGGCTCTTGAATAAGAAGGTTGCGAGAGGATGCTTGAGGTCAGGCAAGGCAGAGATTTTAGTTAGTATCTGTATATATGCACTTACTAAAGCCTCTAAACCTCTGCCTTATATGTATACATATATACACACACTTACTAAAATTTCTGCCTTGCCCGGCCACACACATCCTCTGACAATCTCCTTGTCCAAGAGCCTCACTGGAGTTGTTATGGATGGAGGCAGAGGTTTTAGTAAGTGCATATATGTAATATATTGTGACAGTACCTACCGACGATTAGTTGCTCTTCGTAACAGCGTCTCATACAAGCAAACCAGTTGCGTCTTTACCTGCAGTTACTTTTACTTTCGGTACTGGGGCTCTGCACAGTTCTGTTTAAAAAGAATAACTCGATGTAGTCATAGCGTTGAGCCGCGAATGGCGGCTTTCATGACCGACTGCTAATTCACCTGTAGTAGTGATCCTGCAGTCAAATAGTCTATGCATTGGCTAGATTTTCGAGTTAATGAAATGCACAGAAATATAAAACAATAGATAAATGAACAATTTAATAAAAAGGGTTGTATTCTAAGCCCTTAATTGACGCAGGCGATAGAGAATTATGTTGAATAATATTTATTCAAGAAAGGACACCTGAGACAAACGGGAAGCAGTCCTACGATATTCAATTAAAGTAGAGGCAAAATATCCTTATAAAATGCAGTAAAGTTACACTGAAAGCGTTAAGAGAATGACAAGAAAATCTCCAATCTAGGCATCGTAGGTACGAAAAAACTGAGTCCATTTCGCGATCACAATACATGAAATATTCACCAGTCCAAAACTGTTCAGAGCTCCATATGACGATTCATAATTAACATACGCGATGCAAAGAATAGTAATTTATTGTCTGTCTTCAGTTCCTTAATATAAGACAGTTCCTTAATATAAGAGGAAATAGAGTCTTACTCCGGAACACATTCAGACCTCTGGAAATATTTAGTTCCTTCAGAAGTTAAAGCACAGCAGCGGTCGCTCACCCCGCAGAGTCAAACATCTCCATGATCGAATATTACTCGTTACTATAGGCACGTCTGCTGCCTTCCAACACTCGACACGCACTGTCCAGAATTGCTCTCTTGAGCTCTTCACTCGGTAAGTCACAGTGTTCATTTGACTCCAGCAGTGTATAGCCATTGTTCAACTCTCATAAGCTGACGGCCATCCCCTCCAAAAATACACTGTTCTCATGCTCTACAGATATCATTTTATTCAGCATGACCACTTTCCTGCACTAAACTAATTTATTACAACAATATTTAAATAAAAGTAATGTTATAAACGTTCGATATCATTGCGATCATTTACAATAGACATAAATAATAGATGGTTCATGAAAGAACAATGCCAGTATTCTTGCACAAGTGCCCTCACGTTAAATGACTAAAGATTATCGCTAAATATTATTTAAACAATTATTTATGCCTTCTTGACAGAAGCTTCTTACTATTCTCTTTTCAATTGTGGTGCCCCTACCAGATGCCATTGAAAACCTTTAAATTAGATTAGTTATTACATAGCAGTTGCAACCATCATTTAAATGAAGATACTGGCAAAACAGTAAACTTTTCATTAAATAAAACACAAGTATGACAAAATACGAGGTATTCACGCTGCATTCGTTTTTGCGTAAATATGGAGACAACGTTCTGACAAACATATGCATACTGCAAAAGAGGTAAAATATGTCGTAAATCAACAAATGAAGTAGATATATGATGCATAGTTTTCAGGGATGATAGCTATAGTGCAATGCTATCATCTGAGATAACGTTTGTTGAAATAATATAAAACGATTAAAAGTTGTTAATTCTGAGGATCATTGTGAAAGTATTTATTTCCTAGAAGATATTAACTTCTGTAGTTTTAAAGATATTGAGGTACTGTCGTGTCATTGGACGCACCTCACTTCTTTAGATCGCAAATGTATTCACACTTACATTAATATTTGAAGTGAGTTACTTTCGAATCTAAAAGAGCTGTAACTTGACCATCCTTAAGAGCTTCTGGGCCTCCATTTCCTGGAACATGTTCTGCATCAGCTACTCAAATTCTCAGCTCTGGGATTCACCCACTTTCAGAGATGTGCTCATTGTATCTGCACCTGGTTGGCCACAAACGTTCAACTGAACAGGCTATACAATGTCGATATATATACAGTCGATATATAAATAAATAAGTATAAATATAAATAAATAAATATATTTCCATCTTTTTGTGTGAGTAATTTCATATGATACTTATAGACTTTGGTGTGTGGTGTATGTGCCAGAATTACTTGATGTCCTGCAATTCTTGGCTCTGCTCCTGGAGGCAGGCTTGCTGCAGCTCAATTTCTGCAGACCAGGCTGTTGCAAGCAACAACAAAACTGCTGCCAGATACATCACTGATGCAGCTATCTACAACTATGTAATCATCACCTCCTACCGGACCTGTCAGTAGCAGAGTGGGACCAGTACACCTAGCACTGATGCAATCACTGATGTCTATGCCATCATCACCTATTCCAGGCCTGCGTGTCTACTATCCTCGACCTAGCAGTAGCAGCCCCAGCCCATCTTGTCAATGAATGTGAGTTCAATCCTGCAGCCACATTAGACCATTCTCATCTTGTAAACCTGCGTTGATAACATAAATGATGGGTACTGAGATCCAGCTACCTTCTTCTGTGAATGCCAAGCAGTGTTTGGTAGGGAGCTCTCTGAAATCATCAACACCCAGAGGTATTCTGTCATCAAGTGCAAGACAGTTCTCTAATGTGAGATGATGCACCCGCACCCCATCACAAAGGGGCAATAATGATGATGCAGAGAAAAAAAACACCAAATGTGACGGAAGGATGGCATGATATCATGTGGTGCATCAACTGCAAAGTGGTATGGAGCTTTACTGAGGCGTATTTCTGATGTGAAGGGAAACTGCATGATAAGACACTCAACCTTGTACCCCATCTGGAAGTGTATTTGGATATTTTTGATCTAGTTAATGAGGGTGCCCAGATTCATCCCTCTTCTGAAAACTGACCTAAAAAGGTATGTGTAAAACTTTAGAATACCAAAATGGAGGGTAAACATAGTCTCGCATGATCGCTTCTGACTTGCGATAGAAATTATCTGAAAGATGTATATCATATGACATATGAGGCAACTAGAGTCTGTGGAAATCATAGCCTTGAAGGCATCTCATTCCCCATCACAATCCGAGATCTGTAAAAATTCCAGAGGTAGAACCCTAATTATTTGGTTTATGTTTACTGTTCAGGTGTAGATGAGGAAAAATGAAAGCCAGGGGATGCGAAGCATAAAGTAGTTGCACACCTTTACTTTTCCTAAATATGCAGATTTATTGGTATTCTCTGAGGGTGAGAATCATCATTACATCTGTATCAAGTATATTTTCTGCCTTCTTTCCAGCCATCTGAGTAAAAATAAGGAGAAGGCAATTATTCTACAAATGCCTCAACTCTTCTACTACTTGTGAGTATTTAGAAAAACATCTAATAGATTGCTCAGGTCCGTAATGGGTACATGTGGTAACGTGCAGTGAGGATAAATGTTCTTGAAGTTTAAGAACGACCACAACCAGGACGCTGTCCCTTTGTCGTATACTCTGAATCTGAGTGCTTACTTGTGTCTGTGATGCACTGTGGAGGAGATCCCAAAATTACTCACACCACTTTCACAGAACGACACCATATGTGGCAGTGTATCACCTTGTATGCTCATGGATTTCCAGTCACTACAAATTCGAATCATACATCAAGGATAATCCTGAAAGATGGTTGCTCTCTGATATTGAAAAGCTTGTTTGAGTGTTTATGTTCTTTACAGCAACATCATTCCAATAAACAACTCGCAAAAGAACAATGCGTTATACAAGCAGGTAGTTGAATGTCACTTTTTGTCATAGGACAGAAAATCGGAAACTCTATATAGCGATCATTGTCATCAAATGGGAAATTTCTGACGTGCAGCTCTTACCGTACAAATTCCTGGATTTGATTAAGAGATTTTCCAAAACCACATTGCCGGATATAAGGGCATACCAGCAAACACGCAGGTACTATCATAATGGATATGGAGTGCAAGCATGCAGTGAATGTTGGGTAAGAGTTCAACGTCTCTAATTTGTAGAGATATGCTAAATTGTACTTTGAGATAGATGTGCACTTGTTCACAGACGTTTTTGAGAGATTCTGGAGTGTATGCCTGGGAACTTACACACCTGATCCTGTCGTCTATTAAATTGCATCGAGGTTTTAGTGGGATGCAATGTTAAAACAGACACTTATCAACATGAAACTACTGACAGATGTTGTTATGTTGCTTTTCTTGATTGTAGGATTTGCAGACGACTTTTCCAGTGCATCCACAGGTACGCCAAGGCGTATAACCCACAACTCATTAAGGAAGAGTACAGGCTGTCTCACAAAGTGAGTTAATCCTTCACTTGGATGTACACAATCGGTCTGGGCATGCCATGCAACAATGTCCGTCATTTGGACAGTTCTAATGGCGGTCCAAAGATAAAATCGCCAGACTGAAGGATGAGATTCAAGGTGTGGCTGTTGGCAGGGGATGTGTCCTGGGGACAGACATGAAATATCCCCCCAATTAGCATAACGTGCACTAACACCTGTCGTTGTGTCCCGAGCGCCTAGTCCTGTGGAATGGTTCCACACCCAAGCTGATTACAACACTGGAGAATAAGCAAAGATAGATTCTACATTGTAGAAACATTCAGAAGTTTTTCAAGTTTTGGATGTGACTTCTTACAATAAGCCACAGCATTTGCTCTGACCAGTTGATGGAGTACATTGAGTTAACACAAAAGTGAGAGCACTCGAGATGTGATTGTGGAAAAGATTTTTATAATATAGTTCTATTTTCGACAAGACCATGAAGAATGTTACAGACCATCGTGAACTTAATGTAGTTTATCATTGGGAAGGGCGTCATGGCTCAAGATACTACATCCCCATGCTAAATTTAGACACACCGCAATCTTTAGCGGAGGACTAGTCGCTGTGAAGACGACTAAGGCTTCAGTGGAATTCAGGAAGCCTGTGTGTGTCCTGGAGCTCACCGTATTCCATTGAACTAGGAGTCTGCAAAACCAAACATCGCTGATATCAAGTTACTTCATATCAGTGGTCTTCACCCATAATAGCCTCTGATGCTCACAATGCACACACTTGGCCAATATCTTTGTGGAACTTGCATATATTTGGCACAGATAAATCTTTGATCTGAGCCTTACAAACTCCACAATCTGCAAGGCATTCACTTTGTCTTTAATTAGGCCAATACCTAATTACTTCGTATGGATTGCAGACATTCGACCAGTAGACGAAACTGTTTGTATCTATACAAAGCAGTGGTTGCCAAACCTTCCCCAGACCATTACCCTTGAGTGCAGTCAGACATTAGTTAGTACCCCAACTATCCTACCTTGCCGTCTACTGCCCCCCCCCCCTCCCCCTGCATTATCACTAACCTTAGCATCTAACGAATTTGTATAATAAAAGACATTTATTGGGATATTTTTATTTCTAAAATGATGAAAGATTAATGATATTTAGTTTGTGTGTGTGTGTGTGTGTGTGTGTGTGTGTGTGTGTGTGTGTGTGTGGGTGTGTGTGTGTGAGTGTGTATTAGAGTGAATGACGAAGGAATTAGTGATGCATCCGACCCACAATTCCTTCTCAGACAGGAAATCTAACTATCTAAGCAAGAGTAGATACTTGTTCCAAAATATACTGCCTCTGTATTACTTCTCTCCACTATGGCATTTGCTTGATCTGCACGCTGCAACCCTGTTTAAAATCAAACAAGTTCAGACATGTACATTACACTGGCGGTTTGCAAATAGCTTGACTGCTGCACTTCTTACTTCTGAACTGGTAGAAATTGGACAACTTGAGGCTATTAGTGCTTTGCGTGTGACCACTGTAATAATAATAATAATAATACCCTGTACAGTGCTATGGTAGCTCTTATGTACTTACTGTTGTTTTGCTGTCAATTAATTCATTTATCTGTTTTTAAGCGAGTAATGAAGCAATTTCTAGACTGCTGCAGGTACTACCTAAAACTTGGAGAAGACATTTTCTTGAGATATTTACCATTTTTATGTATATGTGTAACTGTTATCATCAGCAATGTTCTGAATGATGCACAAAACATGTATGTAATGGATGGACTATGTGATAAACCTGTAACCTCCACTGTATTAATACAACTAATTGAGAAAAAGTAATTATTGATAACTTTATAACCAAAATTAGAGTCTTCAAAACTGTGGTAATAGTAATGATATTTTGAAAATAATTGACTAAAACAAAATCGAATCGTTTCGTTTTTACCCCTCAGAAAATTACATTTTACCCCAGATCTGTGGTAAAACTGAGTGGAAGGTGCGACCAAAAAAAAAAAAAAAATTCAAATGTGTGTGAAATCTTATGGGACTTAACTGCTAAGGACATCAGTCCCTAAGCTTACACGCTACTTAACCTAAATTATTCTAAAGACAAACACAAACACCCATGCCCGAGGTAGGACTCGAACCTCCGCCGGGACCAGCCGCACAGTAAGGTGCGACATAAAATTATTATATAAGCCGTAAAGCGCAATGAAACTTTCCTTTTACTTGAGTTCCAAACAAGTTTTAAATTTAGTGGGGATATATAAGTGGCAGTCATCTGTTAAAATAACATGCACATGTGCCACTCCTATTTACAAGCTCTTGTTACTGATCAACAACGGAAGTAGGGAAATCTTACAGTCTATACTGTCGGAAAGTAGTATGACAATTAATAACTAGCAGCAATATCATTAAAAGGACACATTAAAAGTGGGGTCAATTTAAAACTGCTAACGAACAGTCGACAACTAATCGAGGCTTACATTAGATAAGACCTGAGACGCACTTTGCATGATGAAAGACAGGTAAATTTTAATTAGTGAGGGCACAGATAATGCCACAGTACTATGATGCGCCAGAGTCATAGGATAAAATGAAACATGCAACTTTAATTAAGAGAGGACAATCTTAGATGGCAACACTTTTGCCACGCTGGTTTACCAATTTGCCTCCTCGTTCGTTTCCGCCACTCCCTGTTCTGCGCTCATAGGCAGCACACCGCGCCTGGTACACGCGGCGCTCGGGGACCACAGCACAGCGTAAGTGTCGTGACATCATTTGTATACTATATTCCCTACCCAGGCAGTCTTCCGTAGTAGTACTGTCAGGTGCCACTTGCGCATTGACACAGGTTTCTCAGCACCTAGCCCGACCGGCGGTTTCGATATGTTTTTTAAAAGTTTTTAAAACTTTTTAGGGAATAACTTTTTGTTGTGTTTTTTATGTGTGTTGCGGCGTGTGAAAATTATCTCCCACCTTTATTTCCAGTACGACACCTGAGGATGGGCTTAAAACGGCCAGAAACCGGTCGTGTGAAAATAAATTAATTTACAACTGTAACGGTATTTTCAACCTCAGCTATAATGCTCAGTTGCGGATTTTCTTCCAACAGGATTGTTTGCCATTCCAGTAGATTTGCGTTTCAACTTCATCACATTTCACGGATATTTTTGACAGAAGTTTCACTGCCAAAACTAGAGAGTGTTTTATCACAACATTCATCTTTTCTAGAATTTTGGGATAACGTTAATAAGGACAATTGTTCCATTAAAATAAAAGTAAACTTTTTTAGCAATCACATAACCACTCGCACGACGACAGATCCGTACGTAATGATTGGCAAAGTGCCCAAGTGGCATCAATACGCAAGAATGGAAACAGAAGTAATCCACTGAATTATCAACCCGTGTCAAAGACATCAATGTGTTCCATGATTTTGGAAGATATACTAAGTTCCAGTGTTATGAAATATCTCACAGAAAATGACTGATACATAACCAGTACCGAGTCCAGAAGCATCATTCTTATCAAACACAACAGGCTCTTGATTCACACGAAGTAATTTCTGCTGTCCACATGGGATCTCAAGTTGACTCCATATATCTAGAAGGCTTTTGACACTGTTTCTCATAAGCAGCTTATAACCAAATTTTTCTGGATTGAAGAAGTATTCTCTCTGTTACACGACAGGATTGACGATTTCCTGTCAGGAATGTCACAGTTTGTAGTAAATGACGGAAAGTCATCTAGTGAAACCGGAGTAATATCTGGGGTTCCAAATGTAGCTGTTAAAGGTCGTCTGCTGATATTAATCTCTATGAACGCTTTTGGGACACAAACTGACCAACCCTCTTAGATATGTTTACAGAAGACGCTGTCTGTCGCCATCTAGTAAATTCATCAGAAGATCAAAACGAATTACAGTGAATGGTTTAGACGATGTATCTGCATGTTGCGAGACAGAGCAGTCGATCCTCAACTACAAAAGTGTGAGGTCCTTCACATCAAGACAAACAAATACCGTTCAGTTTCGGTTGCACTATAAATAATACGTATTTGAAGGTTATCATCACACCTAAATACGTAGGGATCACAATTAAAAAGTCATCAAACTCGAGCCATGTCATGTTCTAGGGAAGGCTAACCAAATATTGCGTTTTACTGGCAGAAAACGTCGAAGCGGCAACGAATCTACTACAGAAATTGCCTACAAAACACTCCATTATTTTTAGATCCGCTGATTGTGGTGGCCAGGGCAGGTGCGATAACTCATTCTCGTGCTCACAAACCGAGTCTTGAAGGATGCAGGCGCTGTAACCACGGGCCCTGTCGCCTTGCAACACAGCATCATCATTGCGAAACAGATGTTGTACCAGGAGATGGACCTGATCAGCGAAAATGGACGCATAATGCCTGGCCGCAACGCGATCTTGCAGGGTATCCATGGGGTCCGTGCAACACCACGATATGGCTGCCACCACCGAACGCCGGCTATGTTCCACTCTTGGCAGTAAGCAGCCTGCATCGTGGGCTTGGGACGGCGTACGCCACACGTAAAATCTCACAAAATATGCAGGCAGTGTGAAGTAAGACTCATCCGAGCAAACACCTTTTTCCCGTTACTCCACAGCCTAGGTTTCATGGCTTCGGCAACATGTTTACCTGTTACTGGCTTTTGCATCACTGTTGTGCAGTTTCGGAATTCCATCTCGCCCGGCAGTGCCCAGCTAATGGAACCCCTTTCGTGTAGTTTTGCTGCTGACAAGGTCCGGGAGTGTGACATTCGGTTCTGCACTGTCTTTTGCAGCTGTCGTCGTGTTATTCTTGGTCAAAATCCTCTTCAACGATCCTCTGTCACGATCACGCAACACAAATTTCCTCCGCGTTGTGACTCAACGGAAGAAGTCGTTCGGTTTTCCTCGTATGCGCCATAGATCTTCGATATGGCGCCTCTTGAAACAACAACCACTTCGTATACCTTCGTTACAGAAGCACCCACCGTAGGAGCGCCAACAATTTGCCCAAGTTGGAACTCACTTAGCCTCGACACAATGCACTGACAACTACGAAAAAGCACAGTGCTGACAACGATTGACACTTGCAACGCACTGGGGACACTGCACAGACGTCGCTCTTGGTCAAATATAACAAATTGTTCATATCGCTCTAAGCACTATGGGACTTATCATCTGAAGTCGTCAGTCCCCTAGACTTAGAAGTACATAAACCTAACTAACCTAAAGACATCACACACATCCATGCCCAAGGCAGGATTCGAACCAGCGACCGCAGCGGTCGCGCGGTTCCAGACTGAAGCGCCTAGAAACGCTCGGCCACAGCTGCCGGCTCAAATATAACAGTCCAACCTGCAGGGTTGACTAGCATGTTAAAGCACGCATTTCTCTCAGTGTTCCATTTTTTTGTCGAACCCCTGAATGTTGGACAATGTAATCACATAGCAGGAACAATCTTTAGATTGTAACTTTCTATGTTTGATTATTATTTTGATTAAGTAACAAGGTTTTTCAGGGTTCCAACAATTAAACGAATTCTTTTACAACGTTAATTAGGAAAACAACGGAGAACAGAGCAGATCATTTCTTACAATGCTAATGCGAGACTTGTATGCTCGCTGGAATTGTCCAAATGATCATCAAACCAGTCGCGAAAAATTGTGGGCTGGTGAAATTGCCACATTTGTGGCCTGGTGACGTGGCACATTGTCACTCATAAAAATTCCTTCGTTGTTTGGTATCATGAAGTCCTTGATGGCTGCGAATGATCTCGAAGTAGCCGAATACAAACTTTCCCACTCAATTATCGGTTCAGGTGGGCTAGAGGACACAAAAATGGTTGGTTCAAATGGCTCTGAGCACTATAGGACTTAACATCTGAGGTCATCAGTCCCCTAGAGCATAGAACTACTTAAACCTAGCGAACCTAAGAACATCACACAAATCCATGCCCGAGGCAGGATTCGAGCCTGCGACCGTAGCGGTCGCGCAGTTCCAGACTGGAGCGCCTGGAACTGCTAGGCCACACCGGCCGGCTCAGAGGACACAGTGCAATCTATGTTAACACAGCCCACACCATTATAGAATACCGAGCGAGGTGGCGCAGTGGTTAGCACACTGGACTCGCATTCGGGAGGACGACGGTTCAATCCCGTCTCCAGCCATCCTGATTTAGGTTTTCCGTGATTTCCCTAAATCGTTTCAGGCAAATGCCGGGATGGTTCCTTTGAAAGGGCACGGCCGATTTCCTTCCCCATCCTTCCCTAACCCGAGTTGCGCTCCGTGTCTAATGACCTCGTTGTCGACGGGACGTTAAACGACACTAACCATTATAGAAGCACCAACAGCTTACTCAGTGCCTTGTTGACAACATGAGTTTACATCTACATCCACATATATACTTCGCCAGCCACAAAGTGGTGCGTGGCGAAGGGCACAATTCTCGCCAAAGTCGTATTTCCCCCCCTCTGTTCCACTTGCGGATCGCGCGAGAGAAAAAAAGACTGTCTGAACGCCTCAGTACGAGCTCTTATTTCCCTTATCTTTGATTCGTGATCACTGCTCGATTTGAAAGTTGGCGGTAATAATACATGCTCTACATCCTCGGTGAAGATCAGATTTCGGAATTTAGTGAGCAGCCCCTTCTTTTTAGCGCGCCGTATATCTGCAAGTGCGTCCCACTTCAAACTTTCTATGTGATTTGTGACGCTCTCGCCATGGCTAAATGTACCAATCACGAATGTTGCCGCTCTTCTTTAGACCTTCTCAATCTCCTGAATCAGAACCAACTGGTAAGGGTCCCATACAGACGAACAATACTCGAAGACTGGACGAACTAACGTATTGTAAGCTATTTCCTTTATTGAAGGACTGCATCGCTTCAGGATTCTACCAATAAACCGCAATCTAGAGTTCGCCTTACCCGTTACTTGTGTAATCTGATCATTCTATTTGAGATCATTTCGAATAGTCACACCCAGTCCATGGCTTCGTGGGTCTGAGCGACGGTCGAACCCTACCATCAGCTCTTACCAACTGAAATTGGGACTCATCTAACAGGGTGTCGGTTTTCCAGTCGTCCAGAGTCCAACAGTTATGGTCACGATCCCAGTAGAGGCACTGCAGGCGGTGTCGTGCTTTTAGCAAAGGCACTCTTGTTGCTCGTCTGTTGTCATAGTCCGATACGCCTGATATCGCCGCACTGTCGTAACGGATACGTTTGTCGTACGTCCCACGTTGATTTCAGCGGTTATTTCATGCAGTGTTCTTATTTGTTAGCACTGACAACTGTACACAAACGCCGCTGTTCTCGGTGGTTAAGTGAAGGTCTTCGCAGACTCCGTTTCCGTGGTGAGCGGGAACGCCTGAAATTTGGCATTCACGGCGCACTCTTGGAGCTGTGGATCTCGGAATATTGAATTCCCTAACGGTTCCCGAAATGGAATATCACCAACTACCATTCCGCTTTCAGAGTCTGATAATTTCCGCCGTGCGGCCATAATAACGTGGGAAACATTTTCACATGAATCACCTGAGTACAAATGACCGATCCGCCAATGGACTGTCCTTTTATATCCTGCATACGCAACGATCCGCCACCTTTATATGTTCTGTTAGCTATCCCATTACTTTTGTCCCCTCAGTGAATTACTATCGAGTGAGACGGCCTTCTTCTCGACTATGCCTGCCACCGTTCGCACGCACGCAGTACTGAATTGGCAGCCACTTGGGCGCCGCCGAGTTTTCCGTGTTCCTTTGCGGCTCGACCAGACCCGGCGCTAAAAGTTCAATAAATGCAAAACAGCCGCAGCAAACAGACGGCGGCCGCTTATCACCCGGTCTTTCGCAGCTCCGGCGCAGCTCCGCCACCTCTCATTACCATAAACACAGCCGGACCATTTGTAGTCTGCCCTGAAAGAGTGGCAAATAATACTCAGTGCCGCCATTATAAACGAGCGGCATGACCCACAAAAAAAGAACATGGCCGCTAAATCCTCTCGCTGCTCCCGGTCTGCGTGAATTTTTTTACTCGCACAAAGCCAGAGCCTGCTACGTGGGACATTTAATAGAGGTCAGATTGCAAGTGACTGTCGTCAGAAAAACACGGAAATACGCTCCACTGCCAAACACAACAAAGAAAGTACAATATCTGTGACTAAAATTGAGGTTAACACTTCGTAATCAAATTCGGTGGTTTCTATAAGAGAACGGTCTTAAAAGTGCTGCAAATCGATACGAAGTCTGTGTGTTTTCACCATTTACACTACTGGCCATTACAATAAAGGAATGCAGATGATAAACGGGTATTCATTGGACAAATCTATTATACTAGAACTGACATATGATTACATTTTCACGCAATTTGGGTGCATAGATCCTCAGAAATCAGTACCCTGAACAACCACCTCTGATACGCCTATGCACTGAGTCAAACAGAGCTTGGATGGCGTGTACAGGTACAGCTGCCCATGCAGCTTCAACACGATACCACAGTCCATCAAGAGTAGTGACTGGCGTATTGTGACGCGCCAGTTGCTCGGCCACCATTGACCATACGTTTTCAGTTGGTGAGAAATCTGGATAATGTGCTGGCCAGGGCAGCAGTCGAACATTTACTGTATCCTGAAAGACCCGTACAGGACCTGCAAAATGTGGTCGTGCATTATCCTGCTAAAATGTTAGGTTCCGCAGGGATCGAATGAAGGATAGAGCCACGGGTCGTAACACATCTCAAATGTAACGTCCACTGTTCAAAGTGACGTCAATGCGAACAGGTGACCGAGATGTGTAAGCAATGGCACCCCATACCATCACGCTGGGTGATACGCAAGTATGGCGATGACGAATACACGCTACCAATGTGCGTTCACCGCGATGTCCCCAAACACGGATGCGACCATCATGATGCTGTAAACAGAGCCTGGATTCATGCGAAAAAATGACGTTTTGCCGTTCGTGCACCCAGGTTCGTCGTTGAGTACACCATCACAGGCGCTCCTGTCTGTGATGCAGCGTCAAAGGTAACCGTAGCCATGGTCTCCGAGCTGATAGTCCATGCTGCTGCAAACGTCGTCGAACTGTTTGTACAGATGGTTGTTGTCTTGCAAACGTCCCCATGTGTTGACTCAGGGATCGAGACGTGGCTGCACGATCCGTTACAGCCATGCGGACAAGATGCCTGTCATCTCGACTGCTAGTGATACGAGGCCGTTGGGATCCATCACGGCGTTCCGTACTACCCTCCTGATTCCACCGATTCCATATTCTGCTAGCAGTAATTGGATCTCGACCAACGCGAGCAGCAATGTCGCGACACGATAAACCGCAATCGTGATAGGCTACAGTCCGACCTTTATCAAAGTCGGAAACGTGATGGTACCCATTTCTCCTCCTTACAAGAGGCATCACAACAACGTTTCACCAGGCAACGCCGGTGAACTGCTGTTAGTGTATGAGAAATCGGTTGGAAACTTTCCTCATGTCAGCACGTTGCAGGTGTCGCCACCGGCGCCAACGTTGTGTGAATGCTCTGAAAAGCTAATCATTTGCATATCACAGCATCTTCTTCCTGTCGGTTAAATTTCGCGTCTGTAGCACGTCATCTTCGTGGTGTACCAATTTTAATGGCCAGTAGCGTAAAAGGAACAAGCCTCCATCATATCTTGAGCAGCATCGAGGAGTGCAGCTACCGTACGTCAAAGTGTGAGAGTATTTTGTAGGCCTAATATTACCAATATGCAACAATACTTTCTGAATCATAAATTTTACCGCCTGTCGGTCGAACCCACTAATTTTTCGAGAGGACTACGGAGAAGACATAATAAGCTATAGATGGTACAGGCGTGCGTGTAGGCCGTCATACTAATCCAACATCTGGCCTGACAGTCGTGGTATCAATCATTTCAGTCAGTATCATGAGCGGGACTGATTATCAGACATCATGGCTAATTGTAGAATTTGGATGTTAGCAAGCCTTTTCTAAAAATATTACCAATTCTCCTTTCATTTTGTTATCTTACGGTTTGTTTCATTTAATTAGAATTAGAAACAGTTTTATGTTCCAGAAAACAGGTAAAAAGTAATATTAAGAACGTTCTGTATCTACTTTGGTATTACAGAAGTCAACAGTAGATGGGCTACAATGAAAAGATACTGAATCATTTAAAAACCGTTATTTTATTATGAAACAGTATTGAAAATGTAATGAAATGGGCGAGCCTATGTTTACAACAAAGTTAACCAAAATTTTGTAGTGATACTTGCAATAACTAGTCTTTTATTTCATAGAAAATTTAAAAAAAAGTAACCTGCCGAACACCATGTTGGCAGGAATCCCGTCTGGTCTGTTGGTCTAGTGCAGGGCTTAACAACTGGCCGGTTTTGAGTGCGAGTACTCGCGTCTGCTCAGGCACGTGCTCGCGAGCAGGTGCAAGGTCGCGGAGTAGGGCGGGAGGGGAAATGCGCGCGCACTTATGAATAGGACCGCAGCGTGCCTATTGAATTCGCGCCGACTGTGTAACGTTAAAAGTACTACGATCAGCTCTAACAGTCACTTCGCTGGTTAAGAATCATGTCAAGTCGCCGTTGTGTAACCCCAACCATGCTTTCGCAGTTCAACCCCCATTGGGAGGAATTGTATCTGTTTACAGAAAAAGATGGTGTCACAAAACGCTGAATTCTTTTAGGAAATTTAATTTGCAGCGACATTATATGTCGTACCACACGAAAGACTTCGGAAGTGGAAAATGTGATGGACCAGACCGTGCACAGAATGTTATTAAACTTAAAAGGAAGCTATCCGAAGAAGATCTGGATGACGAAAAAAAATCAACTGAGGCAGCTGTCTGAGTGAGCTACAAAATTGCTTTGTTTTTAGCAAAATCCCTGCGCCCCTTCACTGATGGCGATTTAATAAAAGATGTTTGGTAGTTGCAGCGGAACATTTGTGTCCATCTCAAGTTGAACAGTTTCGGATTGTGCCATTATCTGACATGACCATTATGCGTCGCATACAAGACACGGCAGACGACGTCCAGAGCCAGCTTGCAAATATCTATAAAGATTTTATGGCGTATTCTCTAGCTCTGCACGAAAGTGTTGATATCACTGGAACAGCGCAGCTTTCCATATTTATTACAGGTGTTAATAGAGATCTTCAGGTGAGGAAGGAGCTCCTCGATGTAGTAGCTCAAATGGCTCTGAGCACTATGGGACTCAACATCTGTGGTCATCAGTCCCCGAGAACTTAGAACTACTTAAACCTAACTAACCTAAGGACATCACACACATCCATGCCCGAGGCAGGATTCGAACCTGCGACCGTAGCGGTCACGCGGTTCCAGACTGACGCGTCTAGAACCGCACGGCCACACCGGCCGGCGATGTAGTAGCCATGAAGAACGCCACAACCGGAGGTGATATTTTAAGTAGTGTTGAAGAAAGTGTTGAAAATATAGGATTGTTGTGGAATTCTTTAGTTTCAGTGTCTACAGACGGTGCACCAGCGATGACAGGGAAAAAATTAGGTTCCGTTGCGCTGTTGAAGGAGAAAATGCAAAACTTACCGTGCCGAATGAAATAAGGGGCGTTCACTGTGTGATCCACCAGGAAAACTTATGTGCAAAGAGTATCACTCTAAAAAATGTGATGCGTGTTGTTGTTCGTACAACCAATTATATAAGGAAGCATGGGCTACAGCACAGACAATTTAAAAGCTTTCTTGAGGATGTAGAAAGCCAGTATGGTAGCCTACCTTATTACAGCGAGGTCCACTGGCTTAGTCGTGGCGAATTATTAAATCGAATTTTTGCCTATTAGATGAGATAAATATGTTCATGGAAATAAATAACATGTGTGTTCCTGAATTGAAAGAGCCTTCATGGAAATGTGATCTCGCGTTCTTAGCAGATTTAACTAGCCATCTGAATGCTTTGAACATTTCACTACAAGGTAAAGATCTGCTAATTACTCATTTCATAGATCGAATACGAGCTTTTAAAATGAAATTGACACTTTGGGTGAGTCAGCTGGAAACAGAAAATGTAGCTCATTTTCCTAAATTATCATCCATGCAAGATGTTCGCAAAGACTGTGAACGTTATTCACATAGTTTAGTTGAACTCAAGGACGAATTTGATCAACGCTTTCAAGATCTGACAGCACTAGACAGTGATTCTGATCTGTTCTCCTCTCCATATTCAGCGAATATTGAAGAGATTCGTCCTGAGCTACAACTAGAAATTATTGACCTGCAGTGTGACAGAGAATACAGAGACAAATTTCAGAACAAGAAAAACATTTTGGAATTTTACAGACACTTCCCTCAGGATATATTTCCTCATTTGCACAAACTGGCGGCTACAATAATATCAATGTTCGGTTCCATGTATGTTTGTGAATAACTGTTCTCTGCAATGAAATGTAACAAGACGCGCCTGAGAAACGCATTGTCTGATCGAAATTTAAACTGCACGCTGCGCCTACGATGCACAAGAACAATTACTCCGAACATAGACGCAGTTGTAAAGGGCAAAAATTACAAGATAACAGAGAATCCCATACTTCAGTGACATCTTTTATTGTGTAACAGTTCACAAATTAATATGAATGTAGAGGCATATACTAAGCTAATAAAATTATGTGGCACGTGTACATTGTCCTTTATTTGTTTCTTTTGTCACCGTAATAACTCGTGAGTGATATCCCTGCAGGTGGCCGCGGATTTACATTGACTGGCGGCAGCTGTTGTGTGCCCCACGTGACTCTCCCCACTCACCGCTCTGGTCCGGTAGTGGGGGTAGCGTGCTCGCGCTGTGAAGCCCTGGTCTAGTGGTTAAGCGCGCGCCTGCAAGTCGAGAGGTCACGGAAAATAAGCGCGGCCGGACAACAGAAATTTTTAGTTTCTCTTTAAGCTAGCCTGCAAATCTCTACTATGTGAGGAGTCCCCAGGAACTAAATGTGGTTCGGATTCATCGTTAAACCGTAAGCCCTCTGTCCATTTGGATAACTGGGGTAGACACACACAAGTCGCCGAAATGGCGTCCAGTGGAAAGAGATACACTCTGTCTTGACACAGACGAAATTATTAAACCATCTGCCTATATTAAAAAATCAGTACTGAGTGTTATAAAAAAAATGTTTCAAATGGCTCTGAGCACTATGGGACTTCTGAGGTCATCAGTGCCCTAGTCCGGCCCCGGTAGCTGAGTGGTCAGCGTGACGGACTGTCAATCATAAGGTCCCGGGTTCGATTCCCGGCTGGGTCGGTGATTTTCTCCGCTCAGAGACTGGGTGCAGTGTTGTCCTAATCATCATCATTTCATCCCCATCGACACGCAGGTCGCCGAAGTGGCGTCAACTTGAAAGACCTGCACCAGACGAACGGTCTACCCGACGGGAGGCCATAGCCACACTACATTTCATTTCATTTCATCAGTCCCCTAGAATGTAGAACTACTTAAACCCAACTAACCTAAGGACATCACACACATCCACGCCCGAGGCAGGATTCGAACCTGCGACCGTAGCGGTCGCGCGGTTCCAGACTGAAGAGCCTAGAACCGCTCGGCCACACCAGCCGGCACTACTGAGTGTTACAGTACTTTTAAAATAGGTCATATAAACGCATGAAGAAAATGAACTGGCCCGACTTTCCCTTCCACCTGTGGAAGACCCTCTTACAGATGGAAGTTCTTTCTAGAGACTGGAAACCTAATATTCTTAAACAACCACCTGGTATGACACTTGTCTGCCTTGTTTCTTTTCTTGTGCTGCATTTACTCTGTACTTATGTCCTTGATGGTCTAGAACAGTGGTCGTCAAACTTTTTTTGCTGAAGAGCCAGTATTGATAATGGAGGGAGTGGCGACGTAAGACAGGGGCGGGTGATGAGGGGGGAGGGGGGGGGGCGAGGTTGGAGTGGAGGGTAATAGCCACTCAAAGAAGAAACTCAATGCTCAGTTAAGCCTTGACTAGTTGGTAAATCTTAGCGCTTATGTATTTGGAAGCAACATATTTTAAGGTGTCACACCGAATAATTTAAGTGAAAAAGTAAATAATGCATTGGAGCTACATGCATGTTCTGAAAGCTTACATAGTGACCAACGGACCATACCTAAGCAGAGCGTTTCTGCCTCTGGATCACTGGGTTCCGGGTTCGATTCCCGACCCGGTCTTGGATTTTTCTCCTCCCGGGTACTGGGTGTTTGTGTTGTCCTCATCACTCCATCATCATTGGGGAAAACGGCTAGACTGGACAGTAAAAGGATTGGGAGTTTGTTAGGGCGCTGACAACCACGCAGTCGAGCGCCCCACAAAACAAATATCGCCATCAATATCACTGTATCTAGACGCGTGCTGTAGCCGGTGCCGTTTCAGCAGACCCAATGATTTGTTGTACTGATTTCCGTGCACATTTCTCAGGTATCTTCAGGCCCTAGTACTTGAACGAATACCAAGAGTTCGCAGCACAGCGTTTTGAATTGGACTCCTGTATTAGGCCACATGTAACGGAATAGAGACTGCTTTAAACAGTATAACTTTATTAATTCAAGATATCACAAAGGGATGAAATAGCGGACGATAACTTTGCAGATATAAAAGGATGTAAAAGTCAGTCTGATCTGTAATATTTTGCGGGAGACGTGGAAGTAACTGACCCTTATTGCGGTTAACACCTTGATCTCTTTTCCCGACGAATAATGTGATCACTTTTCCAGATTGGATGCCATGTGGTCATTAGTGATCCACGGAAGAATATACATAACAAGGAATTACGTTTGTAGGTCAAAAGACGTTGTTTAAACATTGATGTTTTACAAAATATTACACTTCAGACAAGTGAGGTGGCAAGAACAACATAAAAAAATTATCTTACATCAGGCGACTCAAAATCAAAAAAGATTTTACTAAAAAACAATGGAAGAAGGTTCCTCCGTCATTCTCACATTTCCCGTCCTGGTCACTGTACGACACTTTCCACTATCGATGTTTCTACTAATTGGCAACGGACGTAATTAGAGCGTTGTATTAATTAATAACCATAATTGTAATATGAGACAGCCTGCCAGGCTAGCCGAGGGCGCTAATGTGCTGCTTCATGGACTCGGGTAGGTGCGCCGTCCCCGGATCGAATCCGTCCGGCTGATTAATGACGAGGGCCGTTGTGCCAGCCAGCCTGGATGTGGTTTTTAGGCGGTTTTCCACACCCCACTAGGTGTGTACCGGTCAAGAGTCCATGTTGCATTTGAGCGACATTTTATGCTACAGCAGCTGATATGTGCTATTTGCTCATGAGCTGCCAGTATTGGAAGAGAAACAATAAAATATTCCTCTCACATTTCTATTAACCCTGCAAGGACCACCCTACATACTACAGTGCCACTGACGTCAGCTCACGATCGATTTCAACAACGTCCATAAAGAATTGAGCACGTCTTAAAATATTACTGACCCTGTCAGTATTTTTATTTGTTACTGAAAAAAACACTTTTAAGAAGCTCTTAAAATTATCTAACGTTTTTGGATTCTGTTATTAGTTTCTAGAAGCAAATTATTATAAAACGCGGCTGAGAACAGACGCCTGCACAAACACTTGATCTGGGTAGCATGCAGCCCGTGGACTGCAGTTTGACGACCGCAGGTCTAGAATATTATGTTTGTTTTATTCCATGATATGAAATGTTACTATGTTTTGCTTTATTGCTATTGCTACAGTAATCTCTTTTAATTGAGTGTTCAAAAGTATCAATGTATGTTTGATTTTCTTTATATTGCTCTTGTGAATCGCGCAGTGTGACACCAAATGTAATATGCAGTAGTGTTGAATGAACTGTGATTCGAGAGCGATATCGGTAGTCGCAGTCGGATAGTGAACGGTGTACGCGCGGTGTATCTTGTGTAATCGAGCTACATAGAAACACACGATAAAATTCATAATCGTGTTCTTATTCTTTGGTTTCGGCTTAAATTAGACTTGAACGTAGACTTCAACGTAGACGTTAAGGAACTAAATGTTCGACTATAAGAGCGCTGTTAGTTTCGTAAAGTACTATAAACAGCAGCAACAATGCTCGCGTGAAAGGACTGTGACTGTTTGCAGCTAACCGAACTGCACAGACTAATGTAATTTGAATTTATTATCTCATGTGCAATTTGATGAGCTGCCATGGGCGCTAAAACATTAACTGTCATCGTGGCGACTTGCAAGCTGATTGTGAAGTGTGGCTCTGTTTTCGACACAACTGTAAATTCGCGATCGTGGCACTCATGAAAAAAGTGGATGGACCGTCAACTCGCGATGGACGAGTCAAAATGAAATTTTTACTGTTTTTGAAGTTGTGTACGGAAGGCTATAACGGAGCCGTTAGCGTAAGAACTGCTGTTATAGAGCACATACGAGCTTGGATGTATACTATAACAACTAGGTCGAACCGACCGGTGACCAAAGGAATCATACAGTAGACAATATGACCAGGAGAATCATAAACTAAGGAAGAGAATCTACCCATGGCAATATCATGACTGATGGAAATACAATAATTACACTACCAGAATCACCTAACCGCCGCTGACTTCCAACGCAAAGACCTCAACCAGATAAGCTGCAATGCCAAACATCTCCCCTCTAAAGACTTAAGGGATTACATATAGATTCTATTGTATTTTTTCTATTTTGTGACACTCTTTTCTCAGTATTTACTTTCCATAGAAATAAATGTAATTTGAGTGAAGCGTTCTGTTCACATTGTTGACCCACCATTAATAGTATTTTGTTATTGTTAATAGTTATTGCTATTTACTTTCTGTATCTTATTCATTTATTTATTGTAGCTGTTATTGCATGCGTTTTACGTGTTGTTTTGGAGGTCTGTGCTTTAGTGTAAGTGGCTAGTGTTTCGTCAGGTGAATTCACATATTTATCGTAGACGTGCTAATCCGCGTAAGTTGTGACATCCGCCATTAGATTCCGGACGCCGACCAGTCACATCAAAGCTGCTCTCTCGCTACGGCAGAAAGTTTGCTTTTTGACAGGTGTCACAGCTGTCAATTACGTAAACTGTGTTTACATTCAATGAGAAGTCATATTATGGCATTCTAATTACCAAATGCGAGAGTATTTTAGACTTTCAGCTATAACCGAAAAAAATTACAGCCATTTCATTAATTTTTTATGGGAATTTTTGTGTTACACGTTGTTTTGGTGTTTCTTGAAAAACTATGACGTGGTTACTTTCGCTAATTTTGAAGTAAAGCAGGTTCTTTCGGATTTAACCCGCAGAAATTCATGGTAGAAATTACGTAAAATAGATCTATGAGAAATTTTTTCTTGGCGTTACCCATCAACACCTAACAATATACATTGTTGTGAGTGAGAGAACTTGCGAGAACACCTCAAGACCAATGACGGCTTTCTTTGCCTGGTTACAGAGACCAAATATGGATTATGGAGGCTACGAGTTTCCAACCTTGCAGATGGTACAAAATCTTCGCGTATTTTGTTTTCTCGCACCTGCGATGGTCTCAACCCCGATCACTGAATTATAGATATAATCTCAGACCTTGAAAGCAGTATCATGCCATCGTTCTCTATGCTACCACCTTTCACTCAAAACTTTGATGTGGGTCCATCCTAACTCCAAACACATTCGCTAGAGAGGGATTTATAATACTACGATACGACATAAAGAAGCCATCACGTTTTCAAAACATGCCAGACAGAATCACAGTATTTTCATTTGACTGTACTCCAGTACTCACCCACTCACAACTGCTGAAAACCTGCGACATAGTATGTATGGAAAACCGGCTCACACGGACCGATACCTGCATAAACTTTAAAGTCATCACCTGAGCTAGAAAAGAGGCGTGATAAATATGCTCGTGAAGTGAGCAAGACGAATGTCTGAGCAAACGCATCTCAGGCGCAAGTCGCAACAGCTGGGAGGCGTTCTGGGGAGCAATGGGTACTCAACCTGTTACAGAAGAAGTGTCACAGAATCAAACACTCGGCGAAGTAAAACACCGGAAGAAGAAATGTCGGCTACGGCCTTCCTGCCACACATTCCCAGAGTCACGGACAGAGTCCACCGTATATTGCGGAGGTACGGCGTTCAGACTATTCATAAACTGACAAAGAAGATCGAAGAGTGTGTGAGATCGGAAAACTAAAAAAGGAAGCTATTTAGAATGTCGGGAAAATATCGCACAGCATGTACATACTGAAAAATCTATGTTGGAATCAATTAACATCAGGATCACCGAACTTAGTGGCATTGCAGGTTGGGGCAGAGGGAGAAATCGGCGTGGCGAAGCACGCGCTGTATGGGGAGGGGGAAGGGGAGGTTACTGTTTAACATTCCGTCGACAACTAGGTCAATATAGATGGAGCACAAGCTCGGATTAAGGAAGGTTGGAGAAGGAAAACGGCCGTGCCCTTTAAGTATCCATCCCGGCATTTGCCTTAAGCGATTTAGGGATATCACGGAAAACCTAAATCAGGATCGCCGGGCACCGATTTGAACCGTCGTTCCCCCGAACGCGAGACGCGCTGTCTGACACCGACCACATAGTAAAATTCGCCAACGCGGAAGTTCTACTGTAGAGAAAAGCTATCACACCTGCCCGTTCAGGTAAACTATAGAGATAAACATGAAAACAGCTTCAACTAGAAAGAAGAAAGCCTCAAGGTGGATGGATCCTGGATTCCCGTGCTGCAGCGAACTACAGCTGCAGGTAGGAAGGGGGGAACTGCAGCGGAAACGACGACGGAAAAGCCCTATGATGTTGGCGCGCCAGGTACGTATAATGGACGGCCGCATGCAGGACTCCAGTCCACCACCAGCAATCCAATAATGGAGGGCGAAGCTTGACAATGTCAGCCACTCTTGCTGGTAAAAGTCAGAAAAATTATCAATCGAACTTTGGCCGAAGAAACCGAGACAGAAGCCAACAGGCAGTTTTTCAAGACGGCAATCGTCATGTTAGAAGGTGATCAATTATCTTTTTTTACTATTTCTTTCTTCCATTGTAATACTGCTCTGACAGTAAGTACAGTTAGGAATCGACGGTTTTTAAATGAAACTGACACAATAACGTACGACGGAAACAGCCAAATGTGCAGGCATTTACACGTGAAAAGTAACACCCCTTCTTTTTATTTCGTTACAGGTCAACTTAGGACCACATGAAGATAACTATTTTTTTTCTTTTCCTTCATCCTTCTTCAAATCTCTAAAATTTTGTCAGAATAAGCTCTTTTCCTCTCATCTGGTCATTTGCCTTCTTTTTTTTTTGCTGTTTGTTTTATGTTCCTGAAAACCATTAAATTTGCTGACTGTATTGGTCTCTTTTGAGCAAGATCCCCTAAGTCCTTTTTTGTCATACTTCTCCACCCATTTACTGCCTACTCTTTTGTTTCGAAAGAAACTGTGCATCTTCTTTAATAATCTATTTTCCTTCGTTCTTTCTATATGTCGATATCATGTTAACACGCCTATATCGCATCTTTTGTTATGGGGGAGAATGCGTGTACTTCCTTGTTTGGTCTTAAAACAACATTGTCATTTTTGTTCTTAATTGGATCTACAATTTTCATAGGATGCTGCTTCACATCTTTTCCAAATCTTCTACTGCCATTTTGAATCTAGATAGAAGTATTGTTTCCGATCCGTAGAGGACTTCTGGTTTTACAAATGTATTATAATGCCTTAATTAAACTTCGTAGAAAAATATACCTTTAACTATACACCTTTTTTACTTTCACGTATACACTCTTCGTTTTTTTCAGTTCTGAAAAAACTGCAATTTTCAATTTTTGTGTTCATATTTTCACCCATACGAATAAAGATGTCTACTTTTTTATGTTGCCATACGTCTTCATGTGTTACTTTTATTGGTCGCGTACTCTATCTTTTCAAGTGGTATTTGAAGACCTATCTTCTCAGCTGTTTTCTTCGCATTCTCTGAGGATCCATCTGTCGTTACAAAATCATCTACAGAAGCCAGAAAATTTATTTCTTATTCTGATTACCTAACTTTATCTAATTATTAACTTATCGGTTATTGTTCCTCTCTTCTCCATCTCTCTCAACTTTCTCAAGCATACAGTTGAATAGTAATGGTGACAAACCGTATCTCTGTTTGGCTCCTGATACAATTTGTAAAGGAGAAGAGGTTGTTACAGGAAAGTTTACTTTATATATTGTGTTTGTAAGAGTCCGCTGGTTTCCACGAATGCTCACACCCGTTTCAAAAGATCGCCTAAATCGGGCTGTAGTCGGTTATACTTTTAGCAGCCTAATCATCGTGAACTAATTCTGGGCTTGGCATGGTGACCGCGAGTAAGACAAAAGAGCAAACCAAATAGTGGAAAAATAAGGATTTATCAAAACCAGAAACGGTGAACACCCAAACTTCAGCGGGGTGAGTGAAGCTGAGCGTTTATCCGGACTGCCATGATGTGTTGCTATGTATGTTTGTAAGGAGCGAGCCGTCACAGGAGCACACTATCGAAATCTTCTGAAGAGGTTCCGTGTCGTCGCGGGACGCTATCCAAGGAGGTGATCTTGCTTCAAGGCAGCCTCGAGACCATTCTGCACAAGACAGTCCTACAAGCTGCTTCTCCGTGTCATAAAGCAAACTCGTGGGGTACTGCAGTTGCTGCTGAGCTGGATGCGTGCACACAGTTTCCAGTGGCACCACCGCAATACTACCACTTTGTAGCACGCCACTGAAAGTTACAGACGTTTGTACATAAGTCATTCTCCGATGGATGTTCACCGCTGTTAGTCCATCGGCAGCCAAGAACAGAATAGCAGCATGCTGGTCGTGTTTTGATGCATTTGGAATAATGTAGTACACATCCGGCATTTACCGCACACACATCGGAAAGATACGGATGCCACACTAATCCCCTCCCAACATGTCGGTGCTTATACAGAGTGGTAGGAAATTCCCGTTACAGACTTCTAGGACTTGTAGAGGGGAGTGAGTACATCGTATTTCGAATAGGAATCCCTGTCCAGAAACGTCGTCCAAATAGACTACAGAGCGTCAAAGTTATAGGCACGGGCGTTTGTCAATGTACACTCCTGGAAATTGAAATAAGAACACCGTGAATTCATTGTCCCAGGAAGGGGAAACTTTATTGACACATTCCTGGGGTCAGATACATCACATGATCACACTGACAGAACCACAGGCACATAGACACAGGCAACAGAGCATGCACAATGTCGGCACTAGTACAGCGTATATCCACCTTTCGCAGCAATGCAGGCTGCTATTCTCCCAGGGAGACGATCGTAGAGATGCTGGATGTAGTCCTGTGGAACGGCTTGCCATGCCATTTCCACCTGGCGCCTCAGTTGGACCAGCGTTCGTGCTGGACGTGCAGACCGCGTGAGACGACGCTTCATCCAGTCCCAAACATGCTCAATGGGGGACAGATCCGGAGATCTTGCTGGCCAGGGTAGTTGACTTACACCTTCTAGAGCACGTTGGGTGGCACGGGATACATGCGGACGTGCATTGTCCTGTTGGAACAGCAAGTTCCCTTGCCGGTCTAGGAATGGTAGAACGATGGGTTCGATGACGGTTTGGATGTACCGTGCACTATTCAGTGTCCCCTCGACGATCACCAGTGGTGTACGGCCAGTGTAGGAGATCGCTCCCCACACCATGATGCCGGGTGTTGGCCCTGTGTGCCTCGGTCGTATGCAGTCCTGATTGTGGCGCCAACCTGCACGGCGCCAAACACGCATACGACCATCATTGGCACCAAGGCAGAAGCGACTCTCATCGCTGAAGACGACACGTCTCCATTCGTCCCTCCATTCACGCCTGTCGCGACACCACTGGAGGCGGGCTGCACGATGTTGGGGCGTGAGCGGAAGACAGCCTAACGGTGTGCGGGACCGTAGCCCAGCTTCATGGAGACGGTTGCGAATGGTCCTCGCCGATACCCCAGGAGCAACAGTGTCCCTAATTTGCTGGGAAGTGGCGGTGCGGTCCCCTACGGCACTGCGTAGGATCCTACGGTCTTGGCGTGCATCCGTGCGTCGCTGCGGCCCGGTCCCAGGTCGACGGGCACGTGCACCTTCCGCCGACCACTGGCAACAACATCGATGGACTGTGGAGACCTCACGCCCCACGTGTTGAGCAATTCGGCGGTACGTCCACCCGGCCTCCCGCATGCCCACTATACGCCCTCGCTCAAAGTCCGTCAACTGCACATACGGTTCACGTCCACGCTGTCGCGGCATGTTACCAGTGTTAAAGACTGCGATGGAGCTCCGTATGCCACGGCAAACTGGCTGACACTGACGGCGGCGGTGCACAAATGCTGCGCAGCTAGCGCCATTCGACGGCCAACACCGCGGTTCCTGGTGTGTCCGCTGTGCCGTGCGTGTGATCATTGCTTGTACAGCCCTCTCGCAGTGTCCGGAGCAAGTATGGTGGGTCTGACACACCGGTGTCAATGTGTTCTTTTTTCCATTTACAGGAGTGTACGTATACACGGGGCGATTCCGTGATGATGTCACAGACTTTCTAGGATGATGGGGAACGATAAATGTAGTAATTTGATGTAAAGTCCCTCTACCGGAACCGAGACGAGTCGAAAGTTATAAACGGAAACCATTCTGGTACCTCTGACAGTTGAATACATGTACCGGTTCTTGTGTTGCGAAGAGTGTAGGGCTGGTAACTTTCAGAGGTGGTAGTGTGGACAAAAACGAGAAAAAAAATGTCCAATAAACGTGGGCTCTAAATTGCATGCCTAAGCCGGCCGGAGTGGCCGTGCGGTTCTAAGCGCTACAGTCTGGAACCGCGTGACCGCTACGGTCGCAGGTTCGAATCCTGCCCCGGGCATGGATGTGTGTGGTGTCCTTAGGTTAGTTAGGTTTAAGTAGTTCTAAGTTCTAGGGGACTGATGACCACAGCAGTTATGTCCCATAGTGCTCAGAGCCATTTGAACCATTTGCATGCCTAAGGAGCTATTACCATTCGTTCATTTTCGCTAATGTGGAACAGACCTCCTCTACTGAGCCAGTGTTCATAGCTGTTAAGGAACGCACTTTAGGGCCCACGTTTATTGGACATTTTTTCTCGTTTTTGTCCATACTATCACCACTGAAATTTACCAGCCCTACACTTTTCGCAACACAAGACCCGGTACATGTATTTAACTGTTAGAGGTATCAGAACGGTTTTCGTTTATAACTCTCTACTCGTTCGTTTCCGGTTGAGGGATCCTTACTTCAAATTAATACATTTATCGTTCTCCATCATCCTAGAAAGTCTGTAACATCATCGCGGAATCGCCCCGTGTATACGTACATTTACATACGCCCCCGCCTATAACTTTGACGCTCTGTAGTCTCGTTGGATGACGTTTCCGGACATGGGTTCCTATTCAAAATACGATGTACTCACTCCCCTCTGCAAGGCCTAGAAGTCTGTAACGGGAATTTCCGACCACCCTGTATATCCGCGCAAAAGTCACGCTACGTAGCATGTATGCTGCAGCCGCCTCCTCAAATGGAAACTTTTTGATCGTCCCTTATATTACATCCCGAGCGTGGTGTAATAGTTACAAAAGCAAAAATTAGAAGAACTCGCTATGTTAACTAATACAATACAATTCTAATCTGTGGAAAGAGTGGCGCGTCTGTAACTGATATCTACAAGCAGTTCACAGTTCGTAGTCTAGTGGTTTACATCTCTACATCTAGATCACGGAGCCCCGGTTTCGATCCCCAGTCGGGTCGGAGATTTCCATCGCTCGGGGACTTGTGGTTTGTGTGGTTCTAATAATTTCGTCTCATCCTCACCGATGTAAAATGAAGTGGGGTCAAATACAGGCTGACAATTATTTAACTGCATGAAATGAAATTGTCATAACTTCAGAACAGTTTGCGTTACGACGTCCAAACTGCACGGTCGGCCGCAGGGCACGCTGGGAATTAGTATGGGCATGTATGCGATGAAGCCCACTCTCATTTGGATGGTTTCGTAATTAAGCAAAACTGACGCAATTGGGGGACTGTGAATAAGCATCTCGCGATCGACAAGTCTCTTTACCGTCAATGGATGACTGTGTGGTGTGCAATGTCGAGTCAAGGAATAATCGGTGAGATATTACTTGATGGCACGGTGACTACCGAACAGTACGTGAAGGTTTTGAAAGATGATTTATTCCCTATTATCCAAAGTGATCTTAATTTTGACAAGATGTCGTTCATGCAAGACGGAGCTCGACCCCATCGAAACAGGAGAGTGTTTGATGGCCTGGAGGAGCCCTTTGGGGAGCACATTCTGGCTCTGGGGTTCCCAGAAGCCACTGGCATGGGCCTCGATTGGTCGCCGTATTCTCCGGATCTGAACACAGGGTCCCCCTTTTTGTGGGGTTATATTACAGGCAACACGTACAGCAATAACCCCAAAACCATAGCTGAGCTGAAAACAGGCAGTCGTGAGGTTATCGACATCATCGATATTCCGACAGTTCAGCGGCTCATGCAGGATTTCACTATTTGCCTGTGCCACATTATCGCCGATGATGACATATCGAACGTGTCATAACCTAAGTCCGAATATCTGTAGTGACGTTTACATGTTGAATGAAGTGTGTGCAATCCGTAGTATGCAACTAATTCACGTTTTTTTTCATATAGTTCAATAATTGTCACCCTATAGAAAGACTTGCACGAGGCAGCCGAACACCCCAAACAGTTTCTTTGGGCCTATAATGTCATACGATGGTTTCATTTATAACCAAATGGCTGGCTGCTTTACTGCAACAGACAGCATTTTACCTTCTTGTGGGAGTTCTGTTCTTTATGATTTTTATGTATTATTCTTGCGCACAATCCATTTTCGGATACATTACTAGTGTTTTCAGTTCACTGTACTTAGCACTTGCTTCAGCTGCAACGCAGCAGCCAGCACTATAAATTAATAATTGCCCGAATGGTCCCAGTTGACGCAGTCTCAAAAACTGGATACTGCCAAGATTTTGTGGCATCTAGTGTAAAGGGCAGTACACAGCGCCACCACAGTATCCCGCTAGCAGTTGCCTAACTTCAGTTGCGTTTGTGAACGGGGGTTAACAGTGTGCCGGATGTTCATTAGGTATCTGCCACCTTGTGGCAGGAGGTGGCTGCACTGGTCACTTGCTTGCCGGCCCGCCCTCACATGGGCGCCCAGCATTGGACGCAGGCAGGGTGGAGATGGGAGGACGTCGGCGGATGTTTTATGCAGGCCTGTGACAGGAGTGTAGTGCAGACCCCACCGCCTCTTTCCGACTACAAAGGCAGCGGCGCCCCCGCGGGACCGTAATTACCGCTGTCACCGCCACGGCGCTGGCGTCACGTCCCACGTAGTCTGCAGCCTCCCACGGGGCAGCGCTGCTGTCTGTGGCGTCGGTCCATCCGTCTCACCGCCGGCGTCAACTGTGTGGGTTTACACTGGCGCCTATGGCTAGTACGGTCGTGTGAAAAGAAAGCGAGAGGGGGACGCGGAAAGGCTGACACAAAGAGCGGCAGCGGAAATCACATCTGTCATCTCGCTGACTTTGGAGGACGACGCACAACGTCCGCCGGGGCTATGGCTCATAATACAAGACGAGCCCCTCACGCGGTCAAAACGCTGTCAGTGAACTCTCCGACTTGATTCCCGTGAGTTCTCCGACGCTTCCTGCAGTCTTCGTACGGTAGATCAGAAAGGGCAATAACGTTTCGGCTTCATCGCCACCATCATATTCATTTATGACATGATACCTTATCTGTGCTGAAACGATGGCCTGTCTATTAATTGATAATGTACATTGGCTGTCTCAGTTGTCGAAGATATTTAACCTACATGGCCTTTCAGATCTAATTGGAATAGTAAAACTTTTTGAGGCGCCTGGCTAGTAGTGTTTCTTAAACATCGATAGTTGACACATCCGATATAATCGATAGTATTTTAGAAAACTGTCGATGTATTGGATAGCTCTCATTAATAAACGGTCACAATGCCCATATAGTACTAGGGACAGAAAGTTGGCTGAAACCAGATGTAAACAGTAATGAAATCCTCAACTCAGATTGGAATGTTGTAACGTTGTTGGTTTAATTTGCTATGAAAGCGGTGCTGATAGACAATAAAAGCGGGTTAAAAGCTGTGAGCTGTCTGGGGAAGTTAACCTTGCATTACTGCGCAACTGTTTCACCAGGTATCCAGTCTAACTTACCAAATTCCCAACCAGACTAACATTAATTATAATCTTTTAATAGTCATACGACAACCGGTGATATATATATATATATATATATATATATATATATATATATATATATATATATAAAAGAAAATTTAAATTAAAAAATAAATCAGTTTATATTTGTAAATTTATTTTAACATTGATCATTGAAATTTCAGCATATTAAACTTGATTCATAACTAAACTGGTGCCTTATTTAGAATTATGAAAATGTGAGATTATTGTAATCTTATGGAACACATCAAATATGGAGCCAAGATTGGGAGACTGCATACAACACTGCTTTCATAAAATAACACACGAAGAACGTTGAAACATATGCAAGAGGAAATTAACCACAACCAACCGATTCAATTTTCTCCCAAAGAAGTTACGTTCGTAGCACAATCCTGTCCGTCATGTAAATACCACACACTGGTATACTAAATTCATACTAACTCCCTGTGAAATCTTCCCGAAAAGAGTAGCTGAGGGCTACTTTGATGATTACACCACATGCTTCACGTGGTCAACTTGGTTTACACAAAGAGTGTAACTCCACAATAATTTTGATAATTAAAATAAATTAGATCGAAAAGCAATTTACAAAAGGAAAACCTCAAACTGGTTTCTATCGTCTTACTATTAACTTGATGGGTCAAACCATTGTATGAGCACGTGGTACTGGTCTCACAAAGTACACCCCACGTGGGTTGAACATAAAGAAAAGTTGCTATATTGAAAAATATTGTCAAGACGAGACGTCATAATCTCACGCACATTCCCATTTAAATTGATGATCTTAGTTAGAGTTACTGATCAACACGTGGTTCCACTTTACTCACAAAGTAGTGACAAAGCAACTACCGGAATATATTCTGAACTTCACACTCGAATTACACAGCGCTGCAATTTAAGATAACATTAGATATTTTAGAGCTAAACCTGAAATAAAGGTGATTAAATTTTCAGTTAGGCTGAACTTAAGAAATCCATTGTCCTAAGGACTTAGCAGGCATGCGCTTAGCCGGAGATCTTACCACTTCAGACGCTCGCCGCAGACAGACTGACCTGGGCTCCTACCAAGGGTGCTTCCGTATACAAAACGGAAGTGACCACAGAGGCAGCTTCCTATACCAACATGACAAGGGATGGACAAGACCATACTAAGGATAGAAACCTCTTTGCTTTTAGAAAGCGTAGCTACCTGTTCCGACGTTGGTCCTACTGTTCTTTAGCAGACAGGCTTGTCTGCTACCATCCAGCATGCAACTAGAAATACATTTGCTCATTCATCCTCCCACACAGATGGGAAGGGGGATGACAGTATCTTATCATATACAGTATATAAAAGTAAGCGGATGTAGGCTCCGTATGAGACTGTGTGACATGCATTACATATAAGCTGTGTTTTAAAGTGTAGTAGTGTGACAGATCGTTCTTGTTTATGTGTAAAAGTAACGCATTTCACTGCTCAGTCTCCTCCCAGATAGTCAGAAACACCACAGTAAATTTAGAAGAGGAATTTATGCCGTAAATGACAACAGATTTCAGAAATTAACATGAATGGAATCCAACAGCGACCTTTCAATGTATACCGCAGAGACAGGCTGAACAGTGATGGAGGAGGCGTGTTTGTAGCGATAAGAAGTGCAATAGTATCGAAGGATACTGACGGAGATCCGAAATGTGAAATAATTTGGGTGAAGGTCACGGTTAAAGCAGGCTCAGACATGGTAATTGGATGTCTCTATAGGCCCCCTGGCTCCGCAGCTGTTGTGGCTGAGCACCTGAAGGATAATTTGGAAAATATTTCGAGTATATTTCCCCACCATGTTATAGTTCTGGGTGGAGATTTTAATTTGTCGGATATAGACTGGGAGACTCAAAAGTTCATAACGCGTGGCAGAGACAAAGACTCCCGTGAAACTTTTTTAAGTGCTTTATCTGCAAACTACCTTTAGCAGTTAAACAGAGACCCGACTCGTGGCGATAACATATTAGACCTTCTGGTGACAAACAGACCCGAACTATTTGAAACAGTTAACGCAGAACAGGGAATCAGCGATCATAAAGCGGTTACTGCATCGATGATTTCAGGCGTAAATAGAAATACTGAAAAAGGTAGGAAGATTTTTCTGTTTAGCAAAAGTGACAAAAAGCAGATTACAGAGTACCTGACGGCTCAACTCAAAAGTTTTGTCTCAAGTACAGATAGTGTTGAGGATCAGTGGACAAAGTTCAAAACCATTGTACAATATGCGTTAGATGAGTATGTGCCAAGCAAGATCGTAAGAGATGGAAAAGAGCCACCGTGGTACAATAACCGAGTTAGAAAACTTCTGCGGAAACAAAGGGAACTTCACAGCAACATAAACATAGCCAAAGCCTTGCAGACAAACAAAACTTACGCGAAGCGAAATGTAGTGTGAGGAGGGCTATGCGAGAGGCGTTCAATGAATTCGAAAGTAAAGCTCTATGTAAAGACTTGGCAGAAAATCGTAAGAAATTTTGGTCTTATGTCAAAGCGGTAGGTGGATCAAAACAAAATGTCCAGACACTCTGTGACCAAAATGGTACTGAATCAGAGGATGACAGACTAAAGGCCGAAATACTTAATGTCTTTTTCCAAACCTGTTTCACAGAGGAAGACTGCACTGTAGTTCCTCCTCTAGATTGTCGCACAGATGATAAAATGGTAGATATCGAAAGAGACGACAGAGGGATAGAGAAACAATTAAAATCGCTCAAAAGAGGAAAGGCCGCTGGACCTGATGGGACACCAGTTCGATTTTACACAGAGTACGCGAAGGAACTTGCTCCCCTTCTTGCAACAGTGTACCGTAGGTCTCTAGAAGAGTGTAACGTTCCAAAGGATTGCAAAAGGGCACAGGTCATCCCCGTTTTCAAGAAGGGATGTCGAACAGATGTGCAGAACTATAGACCTATATCTCTAACGTTGATCAGTTGTAGAATTTTGGAACACGTATTATATTAGAGTATAATGACTTTTCTGGAGACTAGAAATCTACTCTGTAAGAATCAGCATGGGTTTCGAAAAAGACGGTCGTGTGAAAGCCAGCTCTCACTATTCGTCCACGAGACTCAGAGGGCCATTGACACGGGTTCACAGGTAGATGCCGTGTTTCTTGACTTCCGCAAGGCGTTCGATACAGTTCCCCACAGTCGTTTAATGAACAAAGTAAGAGCATATGGACTATCAGACTAATTGTGTGATTGGATTGAAGAGTTCCTAGATAACAGAACGCAGCATGTCATTCTCAATGGAGAGAAGTCTTCCGAAGTAAGAGAGATTTCAGGTGTGCTGCAGGGGAGTGTCATAGGACTGTTGCTATTCACAATATACATAAATGACCTTGTGGATGACATCGGAAGTTCACTGAGGCTTTTTGCAGATGATGCTGTGGTGTATCGAGAGGTTGTAACAATGGAAAATTGTACTGAAATGCAGGAGGATCTGCAGCGAATTGACGCATGGTGCAGGGAATGGCAATTGAATCCAAATGTAGACAAGTGTAATGTGCTGCGAATACATAGAAAGATAGATCCCTTATCATTTAGCTACAAAATAGTAGGTCAGCACCTGCAAGCAGTTAATTCCATAAATTATCTGGGAGTACGCATTAGGAGTGATTTAAAATGGAATGATCATATAAAGTTGATCGTTGGTAAAGCAGATGCCAGACTGAGATTCATTGGAAGAATCCTAAGGAAATGCATTCCGAAAACAAAGGAAGTACGTTACAGTACTCTTGTTCGCCCACTGCTTGAATACTGCTCAGCAGTGTGGGATCCGTGCCAGATAGGGTTGATAGAAGAGATAGAGAAGATCCAACGGAGAGCAGCGCGCTTCTTTACAGGATCATTTAGTAATCGCGAAAGCGTTACGGAGATGATAGATAAACTCCAGTGGAAGACTCTGCAGGAGAGACGCTCAGTAGCTCGGTGCGGACTTTCGTTAAAGTTTCGAGAACATACCTCCACCGAAGAGTCAAGCAGTATATTGCTCCCTCCTACGTATATCTCGCGAAGAGACGATGAGGATAAAATCAGAGAGATTAGAACCCACACAGAAGCATACCGACAATCCTTCTTTCCACGAACAATACGAGACTGGAATAGAAGGGAGAACTAGTAGAGGTACTCAAGGTACCCTCCGCCACACACCGTCGGGTGGCTTGCGGAGTATGGATGTAGATGTAGATGTTGATGTAGATAACTACCGATTTTTGCGGGCAAGTATTTCAAATGAAAAATAGCTTTCAAAGAATTTTTATTTCTTAGAAGACAACAATACAACAATTGCAAATTTTGTTTTTACAAAAGGAGTTTACATTGTAATTCTTTAGTCTGTTGTTTAAAATACAACATTAAAAGATAACACTTTAGGTGTTTAAATTCTTCTCCTTTAGTCCGATGCGTTTTTAACTAATTATTCATCCTGCGTTGGAGAAAGCCCTCCCTGCAGGAACTGAAGTAGCTGGACACCATAAAAATTTAAGGGCCATTACACGCAACATACTATTAGATTTTGCACAGTAATCTAATACGTAAGCATGCTTGTCTATTACAGGTTCTTCAAAATATTGATGTAGGTCAATTGTAGCATCACTGACTTGTGTAACGACATCGGCGTTACGCTGTTCCTAATTGGGCAAAAAAAGTAGATCATCCGATTTCAAACCGTTAGACGTACCAGTCGACGTATTAACACTGCTTATGGATGCTCCTGTTTCAGGTATTATTCTTGTAGTTGATGCGATGATAGCAGCATCTGAAGTACTTCCGCAGCGTTCTCTGCCTCTTGGAATGTTCTGAAACCAGTTTTTTAAACCTAGTATCAAATAATGTCACAAGCATATTAACAGTCAATATTTTAAATGGTTTCACTCTTTCATTGTCTGCCAGGACACTTCGTCCTGTATTAGTTGTTAAAGTGTTTTACAAGTCTGAAAACTCTGCAGCAATACCTCGTATAAGAGGTATAATTAAGTAAGCAATGTCGTTGTTGCTACTTCAAAAGGTTCAGGAAGATCTGTTATCTCTTGCATAGCCAAGTAATTTTCTGCTGTGAGGGTAGACAGTGCTTTTGAACTTTCGTTGATCGCAATCTCATGTTCACTTCGTACTTCCAAAATTCTTCTGAGCGTGTGGCATGAGTTGTTCCATTGTGTCGGCACCTCTTGTATCAGTCTCAGTTTTTTTTTTTACTCTTTGTTGAACATTGCGCAGTTTGTGACTGGCTGTGTAGAGTTACGAAAGGAAGTTACATTAAGCTTTGTTTTCAAGGAAATTTTTGAAAATGTTTCTGCTTTAAAACAATCTTGTACTGTTAAGTTGATGCAGTGAGCTAAACAGGGTGAAAAGCGAATCCTTAAGAGTCAGGCGGTTTTTTCGTAACTGCAGCTTTGTATGTAACCATTACTACTGTCTTATCACGGATATTGCATTCTAGTAAGATTTGATTGATGACCTGAAAAAATGTAATCTTACAACAACCTGCCAGTATATTCGAAATTTCGCATAATATTGTCAAAAAATTCCTTTTTCCGATTTCTTGTTACCTGAAAAATTACTTTCATATATAAAAAATAATAATTCTCACAAAAATTGGGCCAATATATTACTCGTCTACGTTAGGTTGAGCTTCAGCGTCTTAGAAGCACGGGGAAAGCAGGAAGAGGACGAGGACGAGGACGAGGACGAGGACGAGGAGGAGGATGAAGAAGAAGAAGAAGAAGGCGAAGGCGAAGGTCACCGTAAGGAATAGGGATGCGAGAGAGGAAGTGTTTACTGGTATGCCACGCAATGATGCTACCTCAGGCGCGCATGCTTGCTGACGAACTGCAGCAAACACGGTACATACTGCACATGGGAATAACAAGATTGAAACTGCGCTGGAGAGATCAAGGGTGGCTTCATCACTCATTATGTTTTTCTCAGTTGTGTTGACACTCAGTACAAAAGACCCATCACTCTACTGCAGTGCTACAGCTGCTATATCGCTGAGATCGGCAAGACTTGTGATCTTAGTGCAGATGTGTGTAGCTTGTAGAAGTTTTGTTGGGTGTTTCGCCTTTCGCCGGGGAAGTACACAGGGTGCTGTAGAAAGCACAATACGGAATTAATGAAGGATAAGGAAAGGTGCGACAAGAGACAGCAGTACTGGCACCATCACGCATCATACCAATGTATTCCTATAATCTACCCGCGCCGCTCAAAGTCTGCACTTGCCAGAACCCGACATAGCGTTTCGTCGGCTTCACTGTAGTGGCGATACAACAGCTTCCATTAGACAATAGCTGAGAGTTATCCATTGCCACTGGAAAGTTCCCATTCGGTTAGTAAGGTCTATATTTACAACTTCTTTTTCTTCTTAACTGTCGCCTGGGCCTTGAAAGACAATAAGCGTTCTCTACATTCCTCTTCCAGCGCTCTCTGTTCCTGGCTTTTGTTGTCCATTCTCCTTTATTCAGGCCCATTGCCACCGCGGCCTCGTCAATGTCACCCATCTGGTTCATCGCCTTCCTCGCTTCCTTCTGCCCCCTATGGCTCCAGAGAATGCTACGAGGGTAATCCCAAACGTAAGGTCTCCTTTTTTCTTATAAGTATATAGACCTGTTTATTTCTACAATGGTTTACGTAAGTTTACAGTTTGAACATTTAGCTTTTTTTCCACATAATCACCATTTCTGCCGATGCACTTTTGTATACGCTGTGGCAGTTTTTGTATGCCCATGTCATACCAGCTCGCCGCCATGCTGCGAAGAAGGATGCCGCCACTGGCGTGATTGTTGCTTGGTCTCAGGTGGTACGCCCAGGATTCGTGACCCGTGACAATTGAGCCCAGAAAGTTGTCCTGTTCGGCTGCAAGGCGGTGAAGAAATGCAAGGGAAGCATCAATTCGTTGCCACATGTGGCCCTCTGTCAGCATGCGTGGCACCCATCTTGTGCACACCTTCCGGTAGTTCAATGTTTCCGTTAAAATTCTGTGAGCGGTGCTTCGGGAAACCTCAGGAACCAACGTGCAGAGATCATCCAGGGTGATCCGCCGATCTTCACCCATGCTTTGCTCAACCTTCGACATTGTCTCCTCAGAAATTGACGTCTCCCGCTCCTTTGCTCGTCGTGAATTTCGGTCCGACCAGCTACAGACTCTCTACACCACTTACGAACATGTTTGACATTCATGCAGGACTCACCATACACTTCCGTCAATTGGCGGTGCATTTCAATCGGCGCAGTCCCCTTTGCGTTCAAAAACCGAATAACTGCGCGTAATTCGTACTTGGCGGTAACATCCAACGGGAGCTCCGTTCTGAACGGCTGCCAAGCCAAGACTGAGCGCCTCAGCGCGGCGTGCGCATGTTTACACACAGCGCGTGAAGCACTCTTCACAACAGTGTGACCATCTGCCCCACAGAGTTCTGTACTTATAAAAAAAATAGGACACCATACTTTTGGGATTACCCTCGTACGTTAGGTAATCTTTCCTCCTCCATCCTAGTTAAATGTCCGGCCCACATCAGTCTCCTCCTCTTCATCCTTTGACTAATATCAGCCTGTTGATATAGCTCCTTCAGTTCCTGGTTTTTAAGTATTCTCCAGTTCTGTGTTTCTGAGTCTCTCTTGAGTCCAAAAATTTTCCTTAATATTTTCCTTTCAAAATCTGAGAATTTATGTTCATTTGCTTTTCTAAATGTGAAGCTTTCTGACACATATAGAGCTACTGGCAGAATTACACTCTGATATAGCATAAGTTTGAAGCTTCTGGAAACAGCTCTACTGGATAACACATCTCGTACGCCTAAATACGCTTTATTCGCTGATGCTGTCCCTGCTTTAATTTCAATTTCCATTTTATTCTGTTACTCATTATGTTTGAAGGTGTCTACCCTTTCAAAAGTGAGATCATCAGCTTTCAGTGGACTACCATCATTGGGTGCCTTGCTCACGGCCATCTACTCTGTTTTCTTCGCATTAATTTCTAATCCTGCTTTCCTTGCAATGTTTCTGTAGGAACTTGTTATGAGTTTTAGTACTTCCTTGTTTCTATTTATTAGGACAATATCGCCCGCATAAACAAGGCGATGTATTTTATTTCTACCCATCTTTACTCCAACTGGGTTTAATTTTTGATGTTTTCTATCTATCTTTTCTAAAACCAGACTGAAAAGAATTGGAGATAAACCATCTCTTTGTCTAAGGCCTGTTCTGACTTCAAACTCCTTCGACACTCCTCTGTTGGTCTTCATTTTGCAATAGGTTTTCTCCAACCACATCAGTACTAGACGTATTAGGTTTCCAGGAAATTGAAACTCTTTGAGAACCCTGATTATAGTGCTCCTGTGTGTGCTGTCGTAAGCTTTTTAGAAGTCAACAAAAACCATGTGGATGTCAAAGTTATCTTCCCATGCTTTCTCAGTTATCTGTCGGAGCGTAAAGAGGTGATCACTAGTTGACCTGTCTCTCCTAAAACCACACTGATAGTCACCTATAATTTCTTCAGTTAGTAGAATCACTCTCTTGAGTAGACACTGTGACAGGATTTTATAGGTTACATTAAGGAGTGAAATTCCTCTATAATTATCACAATCCACACGGCCATTCTTTTTTAAAACGGCCGTTTATCAGTCGTCAGGCATTTTCTCATATTCCCAAATTTTCTTTATAAATTTCGCAATTCTTTTTACCAATTCTGGCTCTCCATCCTCTATTAGTTCACCCATAATTTTATCTTCACCTGAAACTTTATAATTTTTTAAATTTTTAATAATTCCCTGTATTTCTTCTTCACTGAGTGGCTTTACTTTGATGTCTACCGTGTCTGGCACGTCACATAAAAGAGCTTCAGTGGGGTCTTCGCAGTTTAGTAAATTAACGAAGTAGTCTGCCCAACGCTGTTCTACTTCAGCATCACTTGTGAGGATTTTTCTAGGGTGTCTTTAATAAATCATTCTCTCTTTTTATATTTTTGTGTTACTTTCTTTACTTTTTGGTACAACTGTCTTGTTCTGTGATGAATACAATCCTCTTCTACCTCTTTTATTAGTTCCTTGTAATACTTGCGTTTCTCCTGCCACGGTATAGTAGCTGTTTCCTTTCTTATTCTGGTGTACTTTTCTCTGAGATCGTGATCTCTCAGATCTTCTAGCGAACCTTCTTTCTTCGATTTTTTGTGGCACATTTGTTTGAAGCTCACTTTATCGGACTTTTTAAGTTTACCCACTACCTTAGAGGCTGCACTGTTTACTGTCTCCTTAATTTGAGACTAGTCATTGTTCACATCACTGGCACTTTCCAAATCATCACAACTCATTAGGCTTTCTGCTACTGTTGACTCATACTTTCTTCTTACCTCTGTTTCTTTTAACCTATTTGTCTTATAAGGTACAGTCTTCTTAGGTATTCTGCACACTTTACTATATTTAATGTTAATAAAAAATTATCTGTGTCAGGACGCTCTACATAAGCCTCGGAATCAGTAATGTCCCAACCAGAATTTGACAATTTGCTATGGTTAGTCTTTTTTGGCAGATATATGCATTAATATTGATGCTATTTTATAAGCACCGAAAGTTTTAATTCTGTTCCGATTCGCTAACATAATGGAAGCACTTCCGCATAAATTGTCACAAAAGCAAGTTGTTTATATACTCGAATGACAGAAACACTGTAATTGTAACGCCATTGCCAGCTGATTTTGCTATGCCGTCTTAGTTTTGGTTCAGACGGTGTTGGTGTTCGCGTTCTTTTCTCACTTGTTAGTCTGCTATCGTACACACTCTCAAGTGAAAACTGTGGGAGCGGAAGTAACAATGCTTCGAAATAGGGCATTATACAGACATGTGTGTTCAAATGTGTTGCTTATGTGTAGTAATGAATAAGAAATTATATTAAGCCCGTTGTAGCGCAATTATTCAATAACTTTTTACTGTTGCCAGTGTCCGTAAACTGAACACAAATGACACGACGGCTTCAGATTTCTACCGACAGGAGGGGTGAGCGCAAGTGGGGGAGGGGAAGGGAGGGGGGGAAACCGCGAAGAAAAGTTACGCCGACTCGACTTACACCGACATGTAACGATCACAAGAATGAAACGAAACTCAGCATGGCATTGACGAGTTAAAGAAAGAAACATTTTAAAAGATGATAATTATATGTGCATAGATTCTGCGTTGTGATGACCTGCAGTTTTTGTCACTTTTAGTATGGGTAAAACTAATTTTTCATCTATAATAAAGTGGCAAGCCAATGGCAGTATGCCTTCATTCGCGTTACTCTTCCACATTTCCGTTGTAACACTAAAAATTACATTTTGTAAGGGCTTTCTCTAATTTAGTTTTTATTTCTTTCTATAGTTTTGCGATCAGTCAACATTTAAGTGTGGTTTTATCTGTCAACTCATATCTGCTATCAAAGGCATAAACAAATTTTTTTCAGAACTTGATGGTCGGAGGTTCTGTGTGAAAAGCAAGTTCTTTTTCTACTTTTGAACTGGCATCGTACAATTGATTTCTGTTAAAATAATTTTTATAGAGCTTCTCGATTCTTTTTGTTGCATCACTTGCACTTGATCTAGCTCACAAGTTAATCTCTCCCGTATCAGTTCTATTTCTAATTCGTGGTTCTTAGTTTTTCACCAGGCTTTCTCTTTAGTGGCCTCTTAAGTTAGTCGTATTCCATGATCATGTTTATAATCTTTAATGCAGATGGTACCGTTTACAAACTGACAATTATCCCCCACTTTCATTAAACAAAAAATTCGACACAGATGACTGATTTTCATGGTTCATTTTCAAAACAATAACAAAAAACCTATTTACGCACTTCTTACATTAACAAAATCATCTTGGAAGCGCGGAGTTTCCTCAGCCAACGGAGTCTATCGGTGGCATGCGAAAAGTAGTGATCGTTTCATGTCGGCACCATTCGGAACATTTCTTCGCTGATGTGCTCTTTCTCTCACTGCTGCCAACGACAGCGATTCAACAGTTATGCCACCATAGTTGCGTAATAAAGAATAAGCCTGTTGTTGTGTGTCGTTTAAACAACGAAATGAGTGACGAAGAAGCCACTGTTGGCAGATTGGGGACACCTCCTACGATACCCCGTAGAGCTAGAAGCTTTAGAGGCAGAATTCTTCCTCGGTATGATCGATAAATTATTAATCAGGTTGCAGAATGATGTAAACTAAAGTACATGAAAAACATAATAATAGTGGTGAGCTTATTCGCCCGCTGCACAAGTTTCAAACATGAGCTTTCAGCATTAACGTGCAAGAGCTTAAGAAGTACAGTATCTACAGGATTTGGAGCTTTGCAAAAACATTGCTGGACATTCACAGTCAACTCTTGGCAAGAAGAGATTAGCGTGTCTCACATCCACTGAAACATTCACATGTCACCCGAATTACTTACGAATATGCACTGCGATGCTGTGAAAGCAGTTTAGCATGGAAATACAGCTGTATATTTTAATGATTATGTACAGCCACCATACACATAAAAAAAAAAACTTGACACAAGACGGGTCGTGCTTTTACTATATTTACTTTTGCGGGAGCTGGTGTGTCCTAGAAGGAACAAGCTCCGCTAATCTAGCACAACATGGGCAACCAACAAATGAATATAAATGATATTTGTGCTTCTGTAACAGCAGAAGTGACGCCGAAGCATTAGGGCTGCGTCAGTGTTTTATGTTTTCGAATCACTTTACACATTAACATGTGCAACTGAAAACTATTGTAAGTGTAATGAAGGCTCAGAAACGGAAGAGGACAGCGGCAGGTACGTTTAATTAATAACGACAATAATTGTATTTATTTTAAAATGCATTATACTATAAGAGCAGAATGACTTATCAAATCTTTAAAATGCCATTTATTTCTCTACTAACTGCCTTGTATTACAACAGCCTTATTTACATTTGTATTACTTGCTAGAAATAAGTAAACTCACACATTTGGGATGAAAATCAGTATAATGCACATTCATGAATCTATGTTATTTACCTGTGTAGTTTTTACCATAAGCATCTGATCGGTACGAGATGTGGACGACCGTGAGTTGTCATCACTGGAAAACAAACAAGAAAATTCCCTCCTTCACGACCCCTCCCCCTCAGCGACTAGTCTCTTAACAACATAGTTTATAAACAACTTAGACTGACTAAGGCGCCACCAAATTTGTTGTTGATGAAATACGTCCACACAATCTACTTTCCCTCTGCACTCCAAACGCGATGGAGGGAATAGGAACCGACAATTTTTGAAGCGCCAATTCAAAAAGAATTACATTACAAACGATAGGACTATCGATAGTTAAAGCAGACTACCGATAGTGACAATATTGCAGATATTATCGATCAATTGATGAATGAGTAATACTACTGGGTAACGCGAAGGATAATGTAGTTTAAAACCTACTTGATTACACCATTAACTTCGTCAGTCCCTATGTAGCATACATGCTTCATCCAAATTTTATTTTTTACTGGCTCAGGGAATCGGCCAAACTCGCTGTGCATAACCATAGTTTTTACTTTACACAAGGGCTTTCACTGCATCGCTTTGTTTTCGTCTGTTATGTTCCCAGAATCTGCTTAAAAAAGCTGTTTATCGCAGTGTCAGTACATCTTCGAAAAACAAAGGTAGTTTCTGTTTGTGTTCTAGACTGTGTTTAGAACATGCTGTAATTTGCTAATACATCCTACACTATCGAATAAGTGACTGTTTATTTCGGCACAACAATATAGCGGTATATTGTTTTGTGTGTAACAATGAGGCTACGTTTGGCAATGACTTATTTTCTCATTCCAGTGACGATGTTTTCATTACTTTAAGTGTTTAATATTGAGTTTTCCGAGTATTGCACATGTTTCATGTATTGTATAAAACTAATGGTATTTACTTTGAACATGTTCGAACATTTTTGTGAATCAAAACATTCTTTACTTTTGTATTTCATTCTTATCTCGCCCAAGAACAATGCGTTCGCCACAAATACAAATATCTCCTTCATAAAATCTAAGATCAGGACTGGGGAGGTTAAGGATTTATTCAGTACATTAAAACACTTCCTGTTAAATTTATTTATTGTGGTGGCAAATTTTGCACTTGACTGGTAAGCGGCGAATGTGGACACGTGGTATGGGTTACACGGAGAAGCTAAAACCGTCGGCACACGGATCGTCCTGTCGAAAGTCTGTGTTAAGCGTGCCGAGATTACAGCGCTGCCTGAATGCTCACAAGGGAACCTCCCCATCGCACCCCCCTCAGATTTAGTTATAAGTTGGCACAGTGGATAGGCCTTGAGAAACTGAACACAGATCAATCGAGAAAACAGGAAGAAGTTGTGTGGAACCGCGAAAAAAATTAGTAAAATATACAAACTGAGTAGTCCATATGCAAGATAGGCAACATCAAGGAGAATGCAAGATAAGCAACATCAAGGAGAATGCGAGCTCAGCAGCGCCGTGGTCCCGTAGTTAGCGTGAGTAGCTGCAGAACGAGAGGTCCTTGGTTCAAATCTTCCCTCGTCTGAAAATTTTACTTTCTTTATTTTCGCAAAGTTATGATCTGTCCGTTCGTTCATTGACGTTTCTGTTCACTGCAATAAGTTTAGTGTCTGTGTTTTGCGACCGCACCGCAAAACCGTGCGATTAGTAGACGAAAGGACGTGCCTCTCCTATGAGAACCAAAAACATTTGATCGCAAGGTCATAGGTAACCGATTCCTCCACGGGGGAAACACGTCTGATATATTCTATACGACACTGATGACGGTATGTGCGTCACATGACGGGAATATGTTGTCGACCCACCCAACTTGTACACTTAGCGAATGGGTAAAAAGATTCTTCTACCTTGCCCGATTTAGGTTTTCTTGTAGATGTGATAATCACTCCAAAAATAGTGATGAAAACATAAGAGTTTGTCACATAAACTGAAAATAAAAAATTAAACTTCTCGCTCGAAGGAAGACTTGAACCTTGGACCTCTCGTTCCGTAGTTGCTCTCGCTAACCACGGAACCACGGCGCACCTAGAGTCACAGAGTCCTTGATGTTGCCTACCTTCGCATGGACTACTCAGTTTGTATATTTTACTACTTTTTTCATAGTTCCACACAACTTCTTCCTGTTTTCTCGATTGATCTGTGTTCAGTTTTTCAAGGTCTATCCACTGTGCCAACTTATAACTAGATCTGAGGGGGGTGCAATGGGGAGATTCCCTTGTCAGAAACGATGCGAATTGTGTATACGGTGCACATGTTCGCAGAGTGGTACACGTGAGTGCACTCGCTCCATTGGCAGTTGTCGGCTGTATCTGACTCGTACATCACACTGTTTCGAAATGCACGGCCCTGAGATTCCTACGTTAGCTCTATTGAAACACACTTCTGCTCCCTTCTCCATATAGTAGTCCTGTTGTTGTCTGTAATATACATAAATAAAAACTTCGATAACCATAGACATAATATAAGGTAGAAAGGAAAGTACCATGTCCAGTCAATAAGGACATCGGCTTATAATAGTTCCATTACAAATAGTGTAATACAAATTTAAAGTAGTTCTCCATATACGATAAAAATTATTTCATCATTCCCACGTTTTAGCGAAATCGTAAGGTCATTCTTACTTGATCACTGTTCCTATTCAGCAGCAGAATATGTGTATCATGTAAAATACAAAACTGAAAACATTAAAGTGCAAAATAGCTTACTGAAAGTAGTTCAAGCTACCTTGTGGATTAATCCCATCCAACAAACTCAGTCCGCGGAAATAGCGCACTTATACACTCCTGGAAATGGAAAAAAGAACACATTGACACCGGTGTGTCAGACCCACCATACTTGCTCCGGACACTGCGAGAGGGCTGTACAAGCAATGATCACACGCACGGCACAGCGGACACACCAGGAACCGCGGTGTTGGCCGTCGAATGGCGCTAGCTGCGCAGCATTTGTACACCGCCGCCGTCAGTGTCAGCCAGTTTGCCGTGGCATACGGAGCTCCATCGCAGTCTTTAACACTGGTAGCATGCCGCGACAGCGTGGACGTGAACCGTATGTGCAGTTGACGGACTTTGAGCGAGGGCGTATAGTGGGCATGCGGGAGGCCGGGTGGACGTACCGCCCAATTGCTCAACACGTGGGGCGTGAGGTCTCCACAGTACATCGATGTTGTCGCCAGTGGTCGGCGGAAGGTGCACGTGCCCGTCGACCTGGGACCGGACCGCAGCGACGCACGGATGCACGCCAAGACCGTAGGATCCTACGCAGTGACGTAGGGGACCGCACCGCCACTTCCCAGCAAATTAGGGACACTGTTGCTCCTGGGGTATCGGCGAGGACCATTCGCAACCGTCTCCATGAAGCTGGGCTACGGCCCCGCACACCGTTAGGCCGTCTTCCTCTCACGCCCCAACATCGTGCAGCCCGCCTACAGTGGTGTCGCGACAGGCGTGAATGGAGGGACGAATGGAGACGTGTCGTCTTCAGCGATGAGAGTCACTTCTGCCTTGGTGCCAATGATGGTCGTATGCGTGTTTGGCGCCGTGCAGGTGAGCGCCACAATCAGGACTGCATTCGACCGAGGCACACAGGGCCAACACCCGGCATCATGGTGTGGGGAGCGATCTCCTACACTGGCCGTACACCACTGGTGATCGTCGAGGGGACACTGAATAGTGCACGGTACATCCAGACCGTCATCGAACCCATCGTTCTACCATTCCTAGACCGGCAAGGGAACTTGGTGTTCCAACAGGACAATGCACGTCCGCATGTATCCCGTGCCACCCAACGTGCTCTAGAAGGTGTAAGTCAACTACCCTGGCCAGGAAGATCTCCGGATCTGTCCCCCATTGAGCATGTTTGGGACTGGATGAAGCGTCGTCTCACGAGGTCTGCACGTCCAGCACGAACGCTGGTCCAACTGAGGCGCCAGGTGGAAATGGCATGGCAAGCCGTTCCACAGGACTACATCCAGCATCTCTGCGATCGTCTCCATGGGAGAATAGCAGCCTGCATTGCTGCGAAAGGTGGATATACAGTGTACTAGTGCCGACATTGTGCATGCTCTGTTGCCTGTGTCTATGTGCCTGTGGTTCTGTCAGTGTAATCATGTGATGTATCTGACCCCAGGAATGTGTCAATAAAGTTTCCCCTTCCTGGGACAATGAATTCACGGTGTTCTTATTTCAATTTCCAGGAGTGTATTTACATAACATCCAATATTGTGGAACATACTTTCATTAAACTATTAAGAAACTGCTAGAATCTACTAGAAAACGCTAACGCTAGAAATAAAACATTATACCCAGCGAGACACGAACCAGCAACACAACATCCACTCCCTCATTAGTCTGCAACTCTACTCATGGAACTATACCACACCTTTCTTCGCAACTTACAGTAAGTCTTTAACGAGCACTATGACGTGTCCCGCCGTTTTGTTACAACAATTTCTACAACTGTTGACGCTCAGAAACGGGTATATGTGCATATTCGCTTCAAATGAAAGCCAACATGGGTCTCGCGATTCTGTACTAGAGAGATGGTCGTGCATGTGAGGTAGGTGGCGTTCTTCCGTCCTATTGGTCAACATTCAAAGAAACGTTCAGAATATCTGTCATGCTAGACATTGCTCTGCACGCTCAGAAAGACTACCCAACGTGCTTTTTCCACGCTGTGACGTCAGAAACTCGCGACGCCCAACGCTTAACGTCGAACGCATGGTCCGTGTGCCGACGGCTTAAGGCAGCAGTCTGGATGCTGTCCCATTCCCGTGTCCGCACCTGACGTCTACCTGGACGATTGTCCAAGGAGAAGTCTCTTACTCGTATTGATGTATGTTTGAGTAACCATCACTTCACACCACTCGCTTGTGAATCGTCAGCAGACATTGTTCTCTCGTCTATGGTGAACAAAAGTAGTTCGAATTGTTACACTCTATCCCAGAGAAAAGCAGATGAGTCGAAACATCTTGGTGTTTTTAAAAGACGATGGTTCCAGTATTTTTAGAAGTATTTCCTATAAATAGAAAGAAAAATTTACGTAGAACTTCTTCCATTCCAAAGGTATGTTGGTCATTTGAATAAAAAACAGTCTTGAATGCGACTTATAGTTTTCAGCTCTCGTGGGGCAAAAGGTGCACCTTCTAATTATCTACAGGCATAACGAAATAAGCAAAAAATATGGAATTGTTAAATCTTGCACGGTTCTAAATGTGAGTAATTGTTACTAACCATAAAATTTTCCTTTCACAGAGGTCTAGAAACCACAAAACGGCTCAGTGCTAGGCTAAAGCACGTGTCGAATCAGATGAATCCGCACAGACAGAGCCAAAAGTAAGTAATAGAAGGCCGGCCGGAGTGGCCGAGCGGTTAAAGGCGCTACAGTCTGGAACCGTACGACCGCTACGGACGCAGGTTCGAATCCTGCCTCGGGCATGGATGTATGTGATGTTCTTAGGTTACTTAGGTTTAAGTAGTTATAAGTTCTAGGCGACTTATGACCACAGCAGTTGAGTCCCATAGCGCTCAGAGCCATTTAAACCATTTTTGAAGTAATACAAGATCGTGTCACTGCAGGATAGAATGCTAAATAAATAATGAAATTAACCTTAATAAAGTTTTATTAGTACACCTAAATGATTCATTCCTAGAAAATACAGTTTTTAAGTCAAGTCGATATGTGCTGTTTTAATAATTTATTTTATCCCCAGTTATTAGGATGATACCCATTTTTGGTGGCTATTTTACGGTTTTATTTAGCTATTGATGATGTTACTATTTTATCTACACGGAGAAATTTAAATGTTTCTTAATGGGCGACAGTGTTCTGATAAATTATAACGGCTTAATGTCATTAAAGTGAATCAAAAATTTTAAATCATCTTTTGTAAGCATTAAATATGCTGACTGCCACATAACTGCTTTGAGCGTCACCAACAGGGTGACAATTATTGAACTACGTATATGAAAAAAAATGTAAATTAGTTACAAATTACAGCGTGCACGCACTTCATTCAACATGTAAACATCACTACAGATATTCAGTAGTGTGTCTACATTTCGCGGCGTGCGGTTGCAGCTACAGCGGTTATGAAGCCAAGCACCGACAAAGTTATTTGCGCACTGTTATACAGTTATTAAATTTAATAGCTTTCAATGCTGTTTCGTGCTGTTTGTGGCGAAATAACGATTTAATAAACTTTTGGAAATGTTCGCTCGCTGTGTTTATTAGAATTTTCTGAGCGTTGAATTTCGTGCGGTAGTTTTCAACTGACGTTTCTTATTGTTTCTAGTGAAATATTTCAATACAATTTTTATTCAATATTTTAACTTCGTTGAGTGTTCTACGGGCCGCTTGAATGTTTGATTTTAGCTAGTACGTTTCATGAAGTCTTGTTGGTATTGGTATTAGGTGTGGTTTAGTAGTATTAATAAAAGTTGTTGCTTTCTTAGTAGAGAGAGAATCTGGAGACTGCTATTGTTCGTTCTATAAATAGTTCTACTGCTATAATTGAACTTAGGTAACGTAGACGTTTAGTTTTTTTCCGTAATTGGAAAATTTTACCGTGAGTGAGAAGTGTGGGCTCAGTCGTAGCTTTGTGAGTAGTGGGTTACGGTGTGGGATTTGTTCAAAGTATTTTCATTTTGGGGGGGGGGGGGAGAATGTCGTGGGGAAGCCAGTCGGCATTCTAGCGAGATCCTCTCCTGGGAATTCAGAATTTATAGTAGAAATAAGTTTGACAGAGGAGCAGGAATGTAAGATCTGTGCCCTTCAGGTGCAGTTACAATACGCATAGTTGGAACTAGGTAGGTCGAGGAGGGTAAAGGGTGCTGGGGAAAAGGAACTGGCAGTTGGCAAGAAGGCAGCTAGGAGGAGCAGGGATTTAGACAGTTATACTTTGCGTATATTCGATAGATTTGGCCAACCGACTTGGGTGGAGAGCAGTGTCTTGTAGCTGTAGGTGTAGTTAACATGTAGCAATCCTCAGCAGTTAGGAGGCCTAAGTCAGTTGCAAAGTCTAACAGAAAGAAGAAGGTTCTGCTGCTAGGTAGTTCATACGATAGAGGCGTGGGGCAGCAGTTGCAGGAAGTGTTGGGAGTGAGTAGCAGGTCACCAGCACTGTGAAGTCTAGTGCAGGCTTGGCTCAGGTGACTGACAGCATAGGGAAGTTATGTAGGAATTTTATGAAGGAGGATCAGGTAGTGATAGTCAGTGAGACAGGGAATAGTCTTGATAGGGACAGGGAATAGGATATATGAGGTGACCTAGTAAAGATAGCTACTCAAACTGGTGGCACTAATGTACTATACGTGCAACTGTTTCAGCGTCATGATTGGGCCTATCTTAATGTGGCTTTTAGGCGTGTTAGCACTGAGCTGGAGAGGGCACTGATGGCAGAGGGCTTGGGTCACATTGCAATGGTGTCAGCTGAATCTATCAATAGACTGGGTTTCACTAGGCGTGGCCTGCGCCTCAATAGGTACGGGCAGGAGAGGCTGACAAAGCTTATAAGTGACAATGTAGCGGGTGGTGGTGGGATCACTCATCGAAAAATTCCTGTAGTGGTTGGTTTTAGAACTGTACCTTTTTCAGATTGAAGTCAGCTGATAGGTATAACTCCTTAAGTAAGTCCCTCTAACTACCTCCAAGTAGAGAACGAATTAGAATATTTCGTCAAAATATGAGAAGTATTAGAGATAAAGTTAGTGAACAGCTCATAGATGCTGACTCAAATTATTGGTATATCGGAGCACCTCTTAAATAATTTGACGATTCAGATGCTTCCTTTAGCAGGATACAGATTATCTAGCTGTTTTTCAAGGAGTTCCTGGAGGAGAGGGGGGGTGGAGTGGCCAGGTACCTACAAAACAGTATTCCACTTGAGTCCTTAGACGTACCAAGGCGTACTGAACAGATATTTGAATGTTGTGCACGGGCAGTTGAACTTAGTGAAACTTGACTTCTAATTGTTGTTGTTTGTAGGTCCCCTAACTCCGACTTCAGAGCATTTCTGCTGATGCTAGGGAGGGTTCTTGATTCATTTTATAGGACATTCCAGAAATTACTTATACGTGGCGACATCAATATTAATTTTGTATATGATTGTGCAGGAAAGATGATCTTGATAGATCTCCAAAATTCAAATGATCCGATGCAGATTGTGTTTTTTCCAACTAGGATGCACGGGAACAGTAGCACAGCCATAGACAATATATTTATTCATTCTTCATTGCTGGATGGGCGTTCTGTTAGTGAAAGCGTGAATGGCCTTTCAGACCATAATGCACTAATTTCAACACTAAAAGGCTTTTGTACTCAAACCAATGTCACATATAGTTACAAACTAAGTAGAAAAGCTAATCCAACGGCACTAGAGAGTTTTCCAAACCTCGTCAGGGAAGAAGAGTGGCAGGATGTTTATAGTGCCGATAACATAGATGACAAGTATAATGATTTCCTTAACACATTTGACATGCTCTTTAAGAGTTGCTTTACATTAGAACGTTCTAAACGGGATGGTAGCAGTAAAAGGCAGTCTGGGTGGCTGACTAGTGGGATAAGAATATAATGTAGAACAAAGCGGGAATTATATCAAAAAGTTAGAAATATTCACAATCAAGCTACGGTAGCGCATTACAAATAGTATTTTAAGGTGCTTAAAAATGTTAGCAAGGCAAAGAGTATTTGGCACGCAAATAGAATAGCTAATTCACAGGATAAAATTAAAACCTTATGAAGGAAGTGTCTGTTCAGCAGCACACATTGCTGGTGAACTATAAAAAAATTTAGTTTCTACAGGGAATCACATTGCACTCTTGGCAAATGCCTTTCCGACATTGGTGTCTATAATACAGACATGGGATAGATTGAGTCAATAATTAAATCACCGAAGACTAAGGACTCTCATGGATATGATGGAGTGCCTAGTAGAATATTAAAGTACTGTGCTGCACATGTTAGCCCTTTAATTAGCCATATTTGTAATTTTTCCTTTAGACCTATTTCAATGCCATGAGTGTTTGCTAAAATTATTGAAAACTCTGTGTGTGTAACTATAATTGATCATTTTACATCACATAATTTGCTATCAAATGTACAGTTCGGCTTTAGAAGTCGTTTAACAACTGAAAATGCTATATTCTCTTTTCTCTGTGTGGTACTGGATGAGTTAAACAAAAGGTTTCGAACGCTAGGCATATTTTGTTTTAACTAAGCGTTTGATTGTGCTGATCACAAAATATTGCACCTGATGTTGGACCATCACGTAATATGGGGAGTAGCTCACAATTGGTTCACCTCTTACTTTAGCAACAGGCAGCAATGTTGAAAACTGCTGTGATGTGGGGTCTCAGTGGGATACTGTCAAGTGGGGAATTGCCCAGGGATCAGTGTTGGAGCCACTCCTCTTCCTTATTTATAGAAATGATATGCCCTCTAGTATTACAGGTAACTCTAAAATATTTCTGTTTGGTGATGACACTAGACGATAGTGAAGGATGTTGTGTGCAACATTGGTTCGGTTTCAAGTAGTGCAGTACATGACTTAAGTTCATGGCTTGTAGAAAATGAACTAACGCTAAATCACAGTAAGAGTCAGTTTTTACAGTTTATAACACACAACTCAACAAAACTCGACGTTTTAATTTCACAGAATTGGCATATGATTAGCGAAACTGAACAGTTCAAATTTCTAGGTGTCCAGATAGATAGTAAACTGTCGTGGAAAGCCCACGTTCAGGATATTGGTCAGAGACTTAATGCTGCCATTTTTACTATCTGAACGGTATCTGAAATAAGTGATCGTTCGACAGGAAAATCAGTCTACATTGCTTATTTACATTCGCTTATGTCATATGGTATTATATTTTGGGTAACTCTTCCCATTGTAAAAGGATATTTTAGGCTCAGAAACGGACGGATCTCGCAATAATTGGTGTAAGTTCACGAATCTCTTGTCGATCCTTGTTCACGAGTCTGGGTATTTTGACATTGGTCTCTGAATATATATATTCTTTACTGTCATTTCTTGTTAACAAATCAGCTTATTCGCAAGAATAAGCAGCTTTCACTCAGTTAATACTCCGCGGAAATCAAACCTGCATTTGGTTCGGACTTCCTTAACTCTTGTGCAGAAAGGTGTGCAGTATACTGCTGCATCCATTTTCAATTAGCTACCGCTCGAATTCAAAAATCTTAGCAGTAATCCATGCGCTTTCAACTCGGAACTGAAGTTTGCTCATGGGTCACTCGTATTCGGTTGAGGAGTTCCTTGAAACCTAAGCTGATTCTTATGTTATATTGTTGATTTCGTTTACTTAAACTTACGGCTTGACTTTCTTTGAGTTCATAAACATTTTATTTTTATCTGTTATTAGTTTTATGTTGTAACTTCATGTACTGACACGTTCCATGACCTTTGGGATTTGCTCCTCAATTTGGTCCTACGGAACTAGAAGTGTAATTAAAAATAAATAAAATATTCGAATTTAGGGTATGAAATTTTCGATATGCTTGCCATCATTGGCGATGGTCTGGCGCAGACGAATAGGGAAATTTTGCGTGACCCGCTGAAGCGTCGGAACACCAATGCTGTCGATGACCTCTTGAATGGCTGTTTTAAGCTCAGCTATTATTTTCAGGTTATTTCTGTACATCTTTTCTTTAATATAGCGCCACAAAAAGGAGTCGCTTGTGTTCAGATCCGGAGTTCCAAAGAGCAAGAATGCGGTCCCCAAAGCGATCCTCGAGGACATCAAACACTTTCCTGCTTAGATGGGGTCGAACTCCGTCTTGCGTGAACCACATCTTGTGGAAAATAGGGTCAGTTTGGATAACTGGGAATAAATCATCTTCCAAAACCTTCACGTACCGTTCGGTAGTCACCGTGCCATCAAGTAATATCGCACCGATCATTCCGTGAATGGACATTCCACAACACACAACTACCCGTTGAGGGTGAAGTAAATTCTCGATCGCAAAACGCGGATTTTGAGTCGCCCAAATACCTCAATTTTGCTTATTGACGAACCAGTCCAAATGAATGTGGGCTTCGTCGCTTAACGAAATCATATTCACATCATACTAATTCCCATCACGCTCTGCGGCCAACCGTGCAGTTTGAATGCCCTAACGAAAACCGTTAAGAAGTTATGACGATGTTATTTCATATGATTCAGTAGTTGTCACCCTCTATGTTGGTCCGCTGCAGACATCGAATGCAAGCCTCATTCTATTTCTTGTCCCTGAGGCCGCTTGACACCCGGTTATTGCGGCAGCACCGTGTATTACGTGTACCATAAATGTGGGTATCTATTTGTGAGTGCGTTCCTACCACTGCCCCATTCTGTCCTGCTGATACGACTTTATTGTGGTATGTCTCGTTCAGTCTGATAACATTCTACGTTACGTGATATTATGATCGTTAATTTTGACTTGCTCTCTGCGGGTTCCTTCGATTCGACGCGTGCTTCAGTCTAGCACAAAGCCATTTAATACTTTTTTAAATGTTGTAAAAGGAAAGTTTTAAAGTCGGTAACAATTCTTTATTCACATTTAGTATAATTTTTGCTAGGTTTTATTACTGTTTGATGCCCCACAAATGCCCGAAAATAAGGGAGTATGTTGTGAGCAAGACCGGTTTCATTTGATAGAAAAACATACGCTGAAAATAAAGTTTTTAAAATTATTGTAATCCTTGTGGCGTCAGCAATATGTTGTGGAAGCCAGACACGCAATGTCGTCACTTCTTAGGTTTTTTCTTCTGCATTTGAGTTGATTTTAGCTCTGCCTGTGGCAAAATGTACGGATTGTGAAGCAACAGCCAGAGTATCTTTTACGCAAATTATCATTTTGGTTGAATATAACGAGAGAGTGCTTCGTGGAAACCCACGGGGAAGGATACACTTAGTTTAGCTTGAAATTTGTACACACTTAGAAAGTTTCTTTCGAGAAGTTCCTCATGATTGTCATCTTTTCTTGAGTCATCTGTCTTCTGACTAGTTTCAGATGGTCCGCGACCAGTTGCTCTCTTGTGCCAACCTCTTCATCTCAGAGTAGCACTTGCAACTTATGCCCTCCTCAATTATTTGCTGGATGTATTCCACACTCTGTCTTCCTCTACAGCTTCTGCCCTCTACAGCTTCCTCTAGTGCCATGGAAGTCATTCAATGACGATCTAACAGATGGCCTGTCATCCTGTCATCCTGTCCCTTCTCCATGGCAGTGTTTTCCACATATTCCTTTCCTCTCCGATTCTGCGCAGAATCTCCTCATTCCCTTCCTTATCAGTCCACCTAATTTTCAGCATTCTTCTGTAACACCACATCTCAAATGATTTGATTCTCTTCTGTTCCTGTTTTACCATAGTTCATATTTCAGTGCTGTGCTCCAAACGCACATTCTCAGAATTTTTTTCTCAAATTAAGGCCTACGTTTGATACTTTTCTCCTGGCCAGGAATGTCCTTCTTGCAATTCCTAGTCTGCTTTTGATTTCCTCCTTGCTCCGTCAATCATTGGTTATTTTGCTGCCTAGGTAGCAGAATTCCTTAACTTCATCTATTCGTGACCGCCAAGTTTCTCGCTGTTCTCATTTCTGCTACTTCTCATTACTTTCGTCTTTCTTCGATTTACTCTGTCCATATTCTGTACACATTAGAATGTTCATTCCATTCAGAAGATCACGTAATGCTTCTTCGGTTTCATTCAGGATAGCAATGTCATCAGCAAATCGTATCACTGACATCCTTTCAACTTGAATTTTAATTCCACTCCTTAACGTTTCGTTTATTTTCTTCATTGCTTTTTCGAATAACAGATTGAACACTAGGGGCGAAACACTACATCCCTGTCTTACATCCTTTTTAATCCGAACACACCATTCTTGGCCGTCCAGTATTGTTATTCCCTCTTGGCTCTTGTACGTATTGTGTGTTACCCGTCTCTCCGTATGCTTACCCTAATTTTTCTCAGAATTTCGAATGTCTTGCCTCATTGTACATTGTCCATCACTTTTTCTGGGTAGATAAATCCTATAAACGAACCTTGAGTTGTCTTTTGTTTCGCTTTCGTTATCATTTGCAACGTCTGAATTGCCTGTATCGTGCCTTTACCTTTCCTAACGTCAAACTTATCGTTATATAACACATCCCCAATTTCCTTTGCCATTCTTCTGTACATTATTTTTGTCAGCAACTTTGGTGCACGAGTTGTTAAACTGGTTGTGCGATGATTCTCGCAATTGTCAGCTCTTGCAGTCTTCGGAAATGTATGGAAGATATTTTTCCGATAGTCTGATGCCATGTGGCCACTCTACATACCAACGTGAACAGTCTTTTTGTTGCCACTTCCCCAATTATTTTAGAAATTCCGATGGAATGTTATCTGTCGCTTCTGCCTTATTTGATCTTAAGTCCTCGAAAGCTCTTTTCAACTCTGGTTCTAATACTGGATCCACTCTCTCTCTTCTACATCGATTCCTGTTCTTTCTTGTATCACATCAGACAAATCTACCCCCTCATAGAGGCCTTCAATGTACTCTTTCCACCTATCCGCTCTCTCCTCTGCATTTGACAATAGAATTCGCGATGCAGTCTTTATATTACCACCCTTCCTTTTAATTTCACCGAAGGTTGTTTTGACCTGCCTACATGCTGAGTAAGTCCTTCCGACAATCATTTCCTTTTCGATTTCTTCACATTTTTCATGCACTTTCTATGCTTTCCATTCCTCAGTGACTTTTATTTCTGTATTCCTGAATTTCTCTTAACATTGTTGTACTTCCTCCTTTCGTCAATCAGCTGAAGTATTACTTCCCGAGCCTATATCCACTCCTGGGTAAGCCTTACAATCCAGTATCTGATTTCGGAATCTCTGCCTGACCATTATATCTGATATCGATCGGTATCACTCGACTTTTTCCCAGTGTATCTACTCCTATTGTGATTCTTGAACAGAATATTCGCTATTATTAGCTGAAATTTATTACAGAGAACTCAATTAGTCTTTCTCCTCTCTCACTCCTTGTCCCAAGCAAGCATTCTCCTGTAACTATTTCTTCTACTCTTCCTCTACAACTGCATTCCAGACCCCCATGAGTACTAGATTTTCATTTCCCATTACCTACTGTACTACCCTTCATGTACTTTCTCTTGCTCTTCACCTTCAGCTAGCGTCGTCGGCATATGTACCTGTGTTAGTTTGCTGTCAATTCCGATAAGAACAACCCTGTCATTGAACTGTTCACAGTAACACGCTTTCTGCCCTACATTCCTATTCATAACGAATCCTACTCCCGTTATACTATTTTCTGCTGCTATTGATATTACCCTATACTCATATGACCAGAAATCCTTCTTTTCTTTCCATTTCACTTCACTGACCCCTACTCTATCTATACTGAACCTTTGTATGTCTCTTTACAGATTTTCTAGCTTACCTACAACGTTCAAGAATTTGGTGTTCCACGACCCGACTAGTAGAACGTTATCCTTTCGTTGGTTATTCAATCTTTTTCTCATGGTGCCTCGCGCTTGGCAGTCCCCTCCCGGAGATCCCAATGGGTGACTACTGCGGAATCTTTTGCCAATGACACTTTTTTAATTACAGTCCACATGTCCTGTGGATACACGGCATGTGTCTTTAATGCAGTGGTTTCCATTCCCTTCTGCATCCTCATGCCGTTGATCAATCTGATTCTTCCGCCTTTTAGGGTCAGTTTCCCACACCACGGCTCTGAACCTCTGTCCGCTCCTTTGCCCTCTCTGACAAGGCCGTGGGTAGGATCAGGGTGACTTCTTACACCGAAAGTCTTCGGTCTCCAATGCTGATTATAAATCGAAATTAAACGGTGGCGGGTTTCGTACCCGGGACTGATGACGTTTTGATTACTAATGAAAGACGCTACCCCGAAACCATAGGTGCCATCTAACTAAGCCCAGACCGAAGCATGATGCACTAAAGGAAGGATTTCTTGAAAATCTCATTAGAATTACACATGAATTTCGAAAAAGTTCTTCTCTTTCTTTAATTTTGTGTAGATGAGGTATAAACCACTTGTTCAGCTGCTTCGCATATTTTATTAACATTTACTGAGTCCATTATACTGAGATATTTGCAGTAGAACTATTAAGTACTATGGTTGTAGTAAAATATGAAACTGGACACTAAAGTAAGCTAAAGCAGTCTTCTTTGCTACTGACAGAGGAGGCGTTGTTATTAACGCGCCGGAGTTGTAGAGTGGAGGAATGAAATTCAAATCCCCATTGGATTTCAGTGATTTGGGTTTTCCGTGATAACCTTCTATTACTTAGAATTGGTGTTCCTTCCATAGTCCAACAGTGCGTTCCTCTTTCCATCCTTCTCAAATTGAAAGGCGCATGTCGAATTTCGAGTAGACTTCCTCATCTAACTTCTGGATTCTTGTAAGACTACCGTAATTGAAATACTCGTATTTCGCCTATTATCTTGTTAAATTACATCCACATGAGTCTCACTGATAGGGAAGCAATTGGTGATGGGACACTACTTCAGCCAGAGCATAATGTGAAAGGATATGGCTATAGGTTTATTCAAAAGACTCATCGTTGTTTTTAAATAAAGTGATTTAGCTAAATAACGACATAGCTCCTCCTGGGTGGCCGAATAATTATTTGAAACGCTGCTCAACCCGACCAAGAATTTTGTGTCTTACACATTGCACTACTTCCGTTGCAGAATGACGTCATAGAGAAATTTCTGTTTGTTACTCACAACATTGAACTCATTATTGTGGCCAAGATAGACACAAAGCCCATGCCTACTACAGTAGTACAAGTTTATATGCCAACTAGCTCTGCAGATGATGAAGAAATTGATGAAATGTATGACGAGATAAAAGAAATTATTCAGGTAGTGAAGGGAGATGAAAATTTAATAGTCATGGGTGACTGGAATTCGTCAGTAGGAAAAGGGAGAGAAGGAAACGTAGTAGGTGAATACGGATTGGGGGGAAGAAATGAAAGAGGAAGCCGCCTTGTAGAATTTTGCACAGAGCATAACTTAATCATAGCTAACACTTGGTTCAAGAATCATAAAAGAAGGTTGTATACCTGGAAGAATCCTGGAGATACTAGTAGGTATCAGATAGATTATAAAATGGTAAGACAGAGATTTAGGAACCAGGTTTTAAATTGTAAGACATTTCCAGTGGCAGATGTGGACTCTGACCACAATCTATTGGTTATGACCTGTAGATTAAAACTGAAGAAACTGCAAAAAGGTGGGAATTTAAGGAGATGGGACCTGGATAAACTGAAAGAACCAGAGATTGTACAGAGTTTCACGGAGAGCATAAGGGAACAATTGACAGGAATGGGGGAAAGAAATACAGTAGAAGAAGAATGGGTAGCTTTGAGGGATGAAGTAGTGAAGGCAGCAGAGGATCAAGTAGGTAAAAAGGCGAGGGCTAATAGAAATCCTTGGGTAACAGAAGAAATATTGAATTTAATTGATGAAAGGAGAAAATATAAAAATGCAGTAAATGAAGCAGGCAAAAAGGAATACAAACGTCTCAAAAATGAGATCGACAGGAAGTGCAAAATGGCTAAGCAGGGATGGCTAGAGGACAAATGTAAGGATGTAGAGGCTTGTCTCGCTAGGGGTAAGATAGATACTGCCTACAGGAAAATTAAAGAGACCTTTGGAGAGAAGAGAACCACTTGTATGAATATCAAGAGCTCAGATGGAAACCCAGTTCTAAGCAAAGAAGGGAAGGCAGAAAGGTGGAAGGAGTATACAGAGGGTTTATACAAGGGCGATGTACTTGAGGACAATATTATGGAAATGGAAGAGGATGTAGATGAAGACGAAATGGGAGATAAGATACTGCGTGAAGAGTTTGACAGAGCACTGAAAGACCTGAGTCGAAACAAGGCCCCGGGTGTAGACAACATTCCATTAGAACTACTGACGGCCTTGGGAGAGGCAGTCATGACAAAACTCTACCATCTGGTGAGCAAGATGTATGAGACAGGTGAAATACCCTCAGACTTCAAGAAGAATATAATAATTCCAATCCCAAAGAAAGCAGGTGTTGACAGATGTGAAAATTACCGAACTATCAGTTTAATAAGTCACAGCTGCAAAATACTAACGCGAATTCTTTACAGACGAATGGAAAAACTGGTAGAAACGGACCTCGGGGAAGATCAGTTTGGATTCCGTAGAAATGTTGGAACACGTGAGGCAATACTAACCTTACGACTTATCTTAGAAGAAAGATTAAGAAAAGGCAAACCTACGTTTCTAGCATTTGTAGACTTAGAGAAAGCTTTTGACAATGTTAACTGGAATACTCTCTTTCAAATTCTGAAGGTGCCCGGTGTAAAATACAGGGAGCGAAAGGCTATTTACAATTTGTACAGAAATCAGATGGCAGTTATAAGAGTCGAGGGGCATGAAAGGGAAGCAGTGGTTGGGAAAGGAGTGAGACAGGGTTGTAGCCTCTCCCCGATGTTATTCAATCTGTATATTGAGCAAGCAGTAAAGGAAACAAAAGAAAAATTTGGAGTAGGTATTAAAATCCATGGAGAAGAAATAAAAACTTCGAGGTTCGCCGATGACATTGTAATTCTGTCAGAGACAGCAAAGGACTTGGAAGAGCAGTTGAATGGAATGGACAGTGTCTTGAAAGGAGGATATAAGATGAACATCAACAAAAGCAAAACGAGGATAATGGAATGTAGTCAAATTAAATCGGGTGATGCTGAGGGAATTAGATTAGGAAATGAGACACTTAAAGTAGTAAAGGAGTTTTGCTATTTGGGGAGTAAAATAACTGATGATGGTCGAAGTAGAGAGGATATAAAATGTAGACTGGCAATGGGAAGGAAATCGTTTCTGAAGAAGAGAAATTTGTTAACATCGAATATAGATTTAAGTGTCAGGAAGTCGTTTCTGAAAGTATTTGTATGGAGTGTAGCCATGTATGGAAGTGAAACATGGACGATAACTAGTTTGGACAAGAAGAGAATAGAAGCTTTCGAAATGTGGTGCTACAGAAGAATGCTGAAGATAAGGTGGGTAGATCACGTAACTAATAAGGAGGTATTGAATAGGATTGGGGAGAAGAGAAGTTTGTGGCACAGTTTGACTAGAAGAAGGGATCGGTTGGTAGGACATGTTTTGAGGCATCAAGGTCTCACAAATTTAGCATTGGAGGGCAGCATGGAGGGTAAAAATCGTAGAGGGAGACCAAGAGATGAATACACTAAGCAGATTCAGAAGGATGTAGGTTGCAGTAGGTACTGGGAGATGAAGAAGCTTGCACAGGATAGAGTAGCATGGAGAGCTGCATCAAACCAGTCTCAGGACTGAAGACCACAACAACAACAACAACTCACAACTGGAACGTGAAAGGAAATTGCATTTGAAACGTTCTCGGGTATTCATATTAAACAGTGGGAAAACTTTGATCGAAAAAAGTGATTGCATAGTAGTGTCAATTGTCTCCTTATTTATATCCAGGTATGTTTTCTCTGGTACGGCGAAACAAAATTTGTTACTGGGCGCTATTCGTTCCTTTCTTCATTGTTCATTGTAAATTAAAAGAAAATGCGGCCATTTCTTCTCTTGCTCCTTGTCCTTTTTTATCAGCCAGAATTTTAAAAATAAAAATATTCCAAGGAAAATATACATTACGGTGGGTTTAATATGATCACAAACAGAAATCGTTCTAGCTGCCTAGGAGTGCCAACACTAAAATAAAAAATTTAATTCCCCTATAAAGGAAAGGATTATTTGTCAAATAAGTTCTGAAAATATTACGATGAAAACACAGCACTCAGCATCTTTGATAATATTTCAAATCCCACAACTGACACAATAACACACTTAATAACGGAAAATCTTCCTTCCTCTTCTCCATACCATTCTCCCTGAGACCAACGGTGGAATGCTTGCATGTTTCATACGCTCAAAAATGTGTCATTTGTCGCAGCAGCCATCATAAATGAAATATAGGCATATAAAATTTACAACCAGAAACTAAAACTTTGCCGCTAAATTGTAAAATCGAAGTGGAAACAACCAGAAAATGGATATTATTCCGTGTCATCAACGAAATAAGAACACACTTCCATATCAATGAATATCCTCGTCACATGTAAGAAAACAATGTAGGTGAAAGAGAACACCAAGTGGGAAGAGGAACAGAAGCATACATGTTTTCATTTGATGAAAACGTCTCTACCGCAGGAAAAGATGCAGACGTCAACAGGAGAACATATTTCTGTTAAGTAAAATGTAAGAACGTGATGTGGTCGGAGAAAATATTAAGCATCATAGGCAAACAATACAAAATTTATGGGATATAAGGGATAAGTCGTTCTGAATTTGCCGTCTGTCTAAACTAGCATAATCATAAAATAAAGTAAAAGAATGATGTGGAACACTTCCCGATAGCACACAGCATTTTGTCACAGAGAACAAGCACAATCAGTTCATCAGTGGTCTAAATGACGAGGATGGCGCACTTATGAGATGTGTGTGCCACACTTATCAACTAAAGATCGTCCAAAGTCATATGTTAACAATAAATACAAGGAAATTGGATGAACACCGTATGATAGCTGGACTCCTGACAACTCTCATACCACATAGCCACAGTTTTGCTTTCCTGCCCTCCTTCCACACTACTTGCAGAAACAAGAACTTCCCACCCATAACAACTTCCGTCATTTACAACTAACACCTATTCTTACTATTCAACTACCACTGTCGATCAGTCACACCGCTTATAGGGCAAAACATGGGTTAAACGGTACCCACAAACTGAAAAGACATTTTTTAGGAACATAAGCTGTATGAAACACAGAAATATGGATATAAAATCTGCAGTGAGCACGCACACTGAATACAAATGCTCGTAACGAACAGCAACAACGCTTAGACCTACGTAACACAGAAAATACCTTTTTAAACAGTAAATTTTTGACAGTTAGTTACAGTTAACTTTTTTTTAATTTTTAGTTTTTTCTTTCTAGCAGCTACAGCAGATACTACTACCTAAGCTTAAAGAAGGTCCACCGGGCAGTTGACGTAACAAACGCGGCCTTCAACAGCATAGGTTATGTAAGTGCATCAGCACCCTTCTTGCTGTGACGGATGAGCACCAACGTGTGAGAATATGAACGATAGAGACTCATCTTACGCGACGAAATATATGTATGAAAGCATACTTGAAAAGCTCGCAGAAGGAAACGTTTTTCATTAGTGGTAGTTACTGGGAAAAACCACTGATAAATGAACATTTAAACTGTGAATGAAACTTATTAATAACGTAAAAGAAGAGTAATTAAATAACTACGAATTAGACTCAATTGAAACGAGAAGGCAGAACTGAGTCGAAAGCAGCTGGCATGTTTCTTTGTCAACACTGTTCGTAAGTTAACATTAATTATGTACTGTCCCATGACGGTATAAATTCTTTAAGCATCTAAGCCACTTCATTCAAAAGGTACATTTTCATACTTTTACATGTACTCATCAAAAACTTGGCGTTGTAAATAATATAATCTTCTATGTCAATGAATTCAAAAGGTACGGCCAGACCTGCTCCATATTCTGATACTCTCACATTCACAGTACAAAACCCTTAGACGAACTATCGATGCACATATCGTGCCCAGTGGTCAAGTGCAATGATCGTCAAACTCATTCGGTAAAAGAGCCAAATTCAAGTAGTATAACCATTAAAAAAATTTCCTAGAGCCGCACTTATTTTCTAGAACTATGCTTTTAGGAGTCGGTTAATAGTACCAACAACAAATAAATATAGAAATCAAAATGATAACCTTATTTACTGACAAATAAAATACAATAAACAATATGTGACGATACATATTTATTGCCAACTGTGGCCTTGTATTTCTTTAGGAAATTTGACTACGTTCGCTTTCTACGTCGTTGTTTTTAACTCCAGGCAGGATACCAGGTTCTCACCAATAAGGCGATTTCTCAGTTTTACTTTTTATGCAGTTCGTGCGTGAAAAAGATTGTTCACGTATATATGTGGAGCCTAAAAGTGACTGAGCAGCAAATGCTAGGTTTTTAACTCATGGAATGAATCTGGAATACTTTTTCAGGTGTTAAAAATGACCATGTCTAGTCATTCAAAGCAGACAACTTGTGCCGTAAACTAAGATCACATTTTTTTCTTTCTGATTATTTCAAATCAGCATTAAGAAGCTCAGATTTTGAGCTCCATAATTCCTTGTTTTCTAGCTCTAACAACTGTATTTCAAAAATGCTAATTTCAGTATCAAAGGGAGGCAAATTTAGTCGATTTTTAACAATGGGGAACGAGTCTTTGCTTTCTCTGAACTCTTGATACTTCTGCAGTAAAGCTTCCCTGATGTTTAAAACTGTTCTCTTGAGAAAATAAATTTCAATTGTAACCTCCCCACAGAAATTTTAAAAGATATTATTTTAATAGAAATGGAGCCAAACGTAACCTCCCTGCAATAAAAATCTACTGACAATGACAATTAAATGTTTGAATCGCAATCTGACTCTGGTGTAAGCTCCCACAAAAAAATAATAAAAGTCAATTCAATGCTAATGAGACTTCAGTGACAATGAAAATTCAATTAAACCGAAATATCGGTCTTTGGCCCTGTGCAAAAAATCATAATTAATTTCTTACCTCATTGAAACTGCATGTCAAATTTCTGCTCTTATTGTTGGCCACGGCTTGGAGGAAATGCATTGCAAATAATATTTTTTTTTTGAAATTTAACTGAAACTTTACTTTAAAGGAAATGGAAGGAAATCGCTGGTTCAATTAAATGGTTCTTTTGTAAAAAAATTGCTTTGAAATCAAAATTATTATTGGCGCGATTATTGCACAAATTAGTTACAATTAATTTACATTATTAGGTAAGGGCATTGCTGATTCATTACCTTGTTTAAAAAATAATATACCTCGTCCTGAATCTTGACCAGAATGCCATGTCGACGCCCGCCGACTCCTCACACACAACTGCACTGGGCTGCTACTACCGACATACTCCACTGCTCACAGACTGCCCACAACTGTACTGCATGACTACTACTGACCGACTGCACTGCACGACGACTACAGACAGAGTACTGCTCGCAACACTCGCGCGGTCAAGCGCAGACTAACTACGATAAATGGCTCTCTGGTCAAAGATTTTATCATGCCTCGCCATCGCTGCTACGTTACATACGTGTTTCATAACCCTCCACTGGGGGGGCAAAAATTTGGAAGCGATGGTGAGTCATTTGGACTTGCCAAGCGCGGCAAAATTTTTCTTTAATTAGTCAACTTGTACAATTTACAGAATATTTAGATACATGAATTAAATGTTGGGGACATGCACCGAGTACAAAACATTTCAGACAAAGACAAGATATGAGTACAAAACATAGTAGCAAATCAGAAAACTGTATATACAAATTATTTGACAGATAACAAAGTGCACACGCACTGAAAAAATTCTTTAGCATTTTCAGAACAAATGAACAGAATGGCAGAAAATCATGTTGACAAGTGACATGAGTGTACTCGCACTGGAGTTGAGAACATATCAGCAAATGACGAAATGTATATACAATGAGTAACAAATGACATAAGTGCATACACACTGAAGTACTGAACATACAGAATGAGTACAAATCATATTGAAAAATGAGAAAAGTGCACAGGCACTGAAGTTCAGTAGAAAACATATTAACACATAACATAAGTGCACATGCACTGTGGTTCAGAACATATCATCAAAATAAAAATGTATATACAATATAAAAGACAAGAGTGCACATATACTGTGAAAGGTGGCTACACTGAGCCACTGCGCCAGAGATTATTAAGCCGCCTCCACAGTGCTTGGAGAGAGCTCGTAGAAGTCAGTGCTTGTTGAGAGCTCGTAGAAGTCAGTGCCTGTTAAGAACTCGTAGAAGTCAGTGCGTGGGCAGAGCTCGTAGAAGACAGTTCGTGTTGAGATGTGCTAGTGGGCAAGGCTTGTCGAGATGTTGTAGTAAGGAGTGCTTGTTCCATGTTTTATCCAGTTATTTGATGGGAGAGATAGCAGATGTTATTCTAATGAAAATACTGTAACGATCAGAGTGCTTTTCGTGAATAAATATGAAGGTAAAATATTGCGTGTTTTTCATTATTTCCATGTTTTAAATAATGCGTCATTACAGGTTCAGTCAACAAAGCATCTGGCTTGTGTTCTTGTATTAGAGTGTAATTCTGGTTTTCTTGAGTAATTATGGTATTTTTATTTCCTTTAGTTACTTCAGTATAAATGGTATTTAAAATTTCTTGTCTTGTTGAAGAAGAACCGTGCCAGATGTGTACGTTGAGTCACACTCCCACACACAGAACAGTTACACTTGTGCTTTGTTGGCTTCGTAGATTTTATAGTTGCTGGGGACTTAATTAATTAATTGTGTTAATGAAAATTTTCATTTCATTCTTTGTTGTTGTTCTATGCAGTCAGATTGCGTAATAATAATAGTCAGGGCCAACCGATTACGAGACATAGCGTAATCGGACATACAGCTACGAAAAATAAAAAGTATTTTCATTTTATTTAATTAAGCCCCCATGCACGGTTAGGGCCAACCGATTACGAGACATAGCGTAATCGGACATACAGCTACGAAAAATAAAAAGTATTTTCATTTTATTTAATTAAGCCCCCATGCACGTGGCGACCGCTGCTCCGGATCGTCCCTTGAAATTCTTCTGATTGTAAAAATAGAAGACTGTAGTATTGTTGTAGTAATTTGAGTTTAGTAATTGTAGTCTGTATTGAATGTGTAGATTTGGTAATTGGCATTCTTCTCATGGTATTTTTGAAAATTTATTTTGTTGTTGTTGTTGTCTTGTCTACGGGTTTGACAATTTAGTGCAAATATTTCAATTGTTCGATTAATCGTGTTTGAGGGAAACTTTTCATGTAAATGGTATTGTTGGAGATAAAGAGTCATTGTGTGTAATTTTCGAACAGTGACGAAATTTTTATGTTTTGTAAATGATTACGCGGTCAATGAAAAAGGCAAAAATGATGAATAGTGAGAATGACGAAATTGTTAACATGGCGAACTCGCCAACAGAGGAAAACAGTGTGATGAATAATGAAGTGGAAAACAATTTAATAAGTCGGGAAAATAGTCCGGAATCATTTCAAAATTTTTCTCAATCAGAAAATTCACAGAATCTGAGATTAACGACAGAAGATTCTGGAATAGTATCGAACACAGATAGCCTTATGGCTATGCAGAAGGAAGTTAGTTTTGCGGGAAATGTTAGGGGCGAAAAGAATTCTGAACAATTTAATATGGAGCAGTGGATGAGTGCTATATTAAATTTGGGAACACGGTTAGACTCACTGGGATCACAATTACGATCTGAATTAAAAACAGATAGGGGAACAATGGAGCAGTTTCGATCTGAATTTAAAACAGAGATAGGAACAATTAAAACTGAGATGGGAACAATGGAAACACGGTTAGGATCTGAATTTAAAACAGAGATGGGAACAATGGAAACACTGTTAGGATCTGAATTTAAAACAGAGATGGGAACTTTGGAAACACGGATAGATTCACGAATAGGGACATGTTTCAAAAATATGAAAGATGAATTAAAGAAAGAAATCAGAGAAGAAGTACAACCAATTTTGAATGCTCACAATAATAGATTAATTGCAGTAGAAATCAGACAAAGGGAACAGGATAGAGAACAGGAAGAAAGAGATCGCGTGATAGTACAGAAATTTTCAGAGTTAAATTTACAACGTGCACACGATAAGAAAGAAATATTTGAGAGAATCGAGGAATCCGTACCAAATGACAGAATAAATAATCTAACACAACGATATGAACAGTTAACTACCAAATGTGTCAATACTGAAATCCGAGTTGCGACACTTACGGAAGACGTAAATAAACAGAAAGAACAATTCTGTGACTTATCGGAAAGAGTTGAGGAAATTTCAGATAAACTGACAAATGTTAGTTTAAATGGGGACAGAGATTCAGATGATACAGCACTATTACCATTTGCAGAAACCGAAGAGTACCAGAACATAAATAAGCATGTTGAAAATCAGGGAAAATTTAATGAACGCGTGAAAAGGGAATTTGAGGCATTACGAAAGCAAGTCAAACAAATTGAAGGCGAAATAGTAGGAAAAGACAGTAGAAGAAACTTAGAATCACAGATATCAGAGGGGTTTGAAGAAAATAATTTGTTTCATTTACGGGATGCGACACGAGAGCGCCAGGCGTGTGAATTTAACAATAGTCATCATTGTGACTGGGGCAGACGCGGTAGGTCTTTGTCGCCACGAGGCGAAAACTTTGACTATAAACACTTTTTGACTGTTCGGAAATTTAAGATCTTCCGCAATTCTAAGAATGACATACATCCATGTGCATGGTTAGATCAATTTATGTACGCACTTCCGCCAAATTTGCCACTAAGACACAAACTGGAAATTATGTGCGGCTATTAATGTCCTCAGGGGATTCACTACTCTAAGTGAATATGTGCCGTAGCGAGCATAGGGCCCCGAGCTGTAGTGGTGCTATTTCTCTTTCAGTTTTCTGTACCGCTGCCTACTCTTTTACTATTCTTTGCATCTGTCAAAACAACTCTTCGACTATCAATCTATCTAGTGAGTAAGTTAACAATAACCTGATATGACTATTTTACCCAAAAGTGACTTCGAAAATTACCGTTTGGACTTACTGTATCTTCAGCAGCATTCATTCGTAGTTTAAATGAAATTTTACCTGTTTATCTTCGTGACAATATTACTTCATATGTTGACGATATTCTTATTGCGAAACGTTCTTGGAGTGAGCACAACAAAATTTTGGATTCATTATTACGTATCTTTGCAAGTGTTGGCATTACAGTGAACGTAGAAAAATCTGAATTTGGTCGTTCTCAGGTGAAATTTCTCGGTCACATTGTTTCTACAGAAGGTATTCTTCCTGATCCAGAGAAATTAGACGCTATTCGTAACTATGCTATTCCTACCACAATACGTGATGTTCGTAGTTTCCTTGGTGTCTGTAATTTTCTTAGACGCTTTGTTAGATTGGACGATTTGGCCACACCTCGTTTATGTGAACTATCTGGAAAGAAATCTAATTGGTGTTGGGATGAGGAAGCCCAATCAGAATTTGAACAACTTCGTGATGCTTTAGTTGCAGCTCCACTTCTTTCACATCCGGATTTATCTAAAGAGTTTTGTTTGGCGACGGACTCATCATACAAGGGCCTAGGTGCACATTTATTTCAAGAGATAGAAGAAAACGGCGTTGTAGTACAGAAAACTATTGCATTTGAAGTCGTGTTCTTTCTAAATCAGAAAAGAATTATTCGATTACGGAACTTGAAGCTTTGGCTGTTGTTTGGGCTTTTACAAAATTTCGGACAGTTTTGTTTGGTAGACATACGAAGGTTTACACCGATCATCGAGCTCTGGAATTTCTCATGTCGACAAAATTAACTCATGGCAGATTGTCACGATGGGCGTTGTACCTACAGGAATTTGATTTTAGTATCGTCTACATACAGGGTTCTTCAAATATTGTTGCTAATGCTTTATCACGTGCACCTATGGGTTTGAAACAAAGTGCTGAAGAGGATTGCATAGAAAACAATTATTGTTTGATGTATATTCAAGGTGTTGCGTCTGAGAACTTTATTTCGTCTTCGCTCCAGGACATCGCTAAGGAGCAAAATAAGGATCCAATCTGGAAGGACATTAAGGAGAAGTGGAGGAGAAAGGAAAAGCGTGGCGATTAGACAGCATTATTTAGTTCGCAATGACATTCTTTTTAAACGAAAATCGGTCGACAACTCTGTTTGGTTAGTTTGGTTAGTTTGTATTCCTGATGAGTGGGTTAATAAGCTGCTATGGTATACGCATTTCAGTTATGCACACTTTGGTCCCAGAAAATGTTTTCATAAATTACGAGAAAATTGCTACTTCAGTAATATGGAAAAACGTATTCGATCTGTTCTGGCCAAATGCAAATTATGTCAAAAGGCTAAGCAGCCAACAGTTTCTCACAGAGCACCGTTGTTTCCTATCATTCCAGCGAAATTAAAGGAGATGGCTGCAGTCGATTTGTTCGGCCCAGTGGTTCGTTCTACTAATGGTTTTGCGTACATTTTCGTAGCAGTGGAGTTGACGTCAAAATATGTGTGTTTTACACCTTTACGCAAAGCAACAGATCGTTCAGTATCTAATGCTTTCATCAAACATTTTCTTAAACAAGTTGGTCATGTTGATAAGGTTATATCAGATAATGGATCACAGTTTCGTTCTAAAATTTGGCTTCGTACTCTACAGCGTCGTAAAATTAAATCAATTTTCATTTCACTTTTTCACCCACAATCTAACGCCTCAGAGAGATGGATGAAGGAAATCAATAAATTGTGTCGTCTTTATTGTCATCAGAATCACAGAACGTGGGATCAGTATCTTCATATTTTTCAAAACATTCTGAATGAACTCCCTAATGATTCAACTTCTTTACCGCCTATAATGATGTTAAAAAACAAAGCACCGACAAATCGCATTTCTGAAATCGTTCCTTTTCCGCCTTCACGGAAACTGCGGCATTCTGAAGTTGTCAACCTGGCTCTGCAAAATATTGCATCTGCGGCTGTTAGAAGAAAGAAATCAGCTAAGCGTCCTGGTCGTTAAAAAATCTTGTCAGTTGGTCAAAAAGTATTAATTAAGTCTCACCGTTTGTCTCACAAAGGAAAAGGCTTGTGTCGCAAATTTTTTCTGCTTTATAACGGTCCATATAGAATTCGCAAAATTATACATGATAACACTGTCGAAGTAGAAACTCTTAAATCTCGACGCTGTAAAGGAATACATCATATATCAAACGTTAAAATTTTTGTAGAATGACATACTTGTGAGAAACCAACAGCTACATGTAAACACGCAAAGAGTACAAGGATACCGCACTGTGTTTTGGCGGCGGCACATACTCAAAGCAACAGTCAAGTCTGCGCGCCGCACAAGGCAGTCGTTGACCGCGAACAATTGCTTCCTACGTCACGCGCCTACAGCTGATCGAGCGCTCAGTGCGAATGCACTGACAGCCGTAAACAAATACACAGTTTAATTTCTCCGATTAAATTCAGTATAAAGCTATAGTGACTTGATGAATTACGTTATTAACATTCAGTATTTTTCAGGATACGGTTCTATAAAATATTTAAGAACTTCAGGTAAATTCTGTGTGTCTCCGACGTTAAGAGGACTTGCTATCGAGAAATTTTCAGGAAGAATGTAATTTCCAAGAAGAAACTAATAAACTAAAAAGGTAACTATTAATTGAGTTTATTTTTTCAGGTAACATATTTCCACTTAGGTACGTACTTTAGACGTAATTTGCTGCTCGCGATTACGTCATTCATACTTTGTGCTAATTTCATGTTCTATGAATTTACGTGTGAAGCAACGTGCTTGCGTACGTTAACTGATTTTGACAATGATTATTAATGAACTGGGTTGTAACTTGTGTATATTATGCATCGCTTGGCTGCTATGCTTTTTCACTGATGTCATATTTTTTAATTATGTGCCTGCTGTGCTTATTTATTTAAATTATAATTGTCACCTGATTAATTGTGCTGATGTGGTTAGGTATGTAAGTTATACTTTGTGATTTATCTGCTTGCGCCTTCATGTTTACTTATTAAGATTACATATGAACATTTATTTGCTTATGCTGATATGATGCTAATGACCTGTTTATTGCGTAAGATATATGTTTTCTGCTTTGCGTATGGATTGCATATTTATACATTTCTGTTTGTCGTCACAACTAAACTTTAATTTGGTATATAGCAATGCTGATGTACTGTGTATGAACATAGAGTTTGGGTCGCGCTATTGTATTAATTATGGATTGTTTGCTTGGCAGAGCCTCGTTGTAAGAATTGTGCTGCATACACTTGTTGACATTCTGTTCTCTACTGGTATATTTACTCGCTATTGCATGTTTTGCTTACGCTCAGTGCCTTATATTTTTAAGATAAGAAAATGAACTGCTATAATACGACGAACGACATTGGTACAAAGAACTTCGTTGAGGTCACATGAGCTGGAGGTCTTATGGAAGCTGTATAACTTTATGGTAATAGGAAGGAAGCTAACGACATGACATACCAAAACTAGGTTTAGACCATTGACAGTCATTACACTGCATTTTTCGTGAGCAATGGAAATAGGAGGTGACACTTGACACAAGAAATACTCCACATGTTTGCTTCTGTTTGCCATAATTCTTGAAGTGATGTACACACTGTGAAATATTATGATTATTCACATTCCGTAATCGTACTTAATTACTGAGAGTTATTCGAACTAAGTTGTTAGAGGTCATGTATGCATTTCTTTTGTTTATAATTCATAATGAGTAGAAGATTTGGGTCAGACGGATGACGGATTACACAGAGGTTGTGTGTTGACAATGTGTCTTCAGATTGTATGGGATGATGAACTGAAGTTTGCACTAGGATTTTATCTGTACTTGTTCGAGGAGACTGGCTAAAGGAAAGAGTTGTGTTAGAAGTGAGATGATATTGATAATAAGGTGTATATGTATCGACGCATTGAAGAGGTATTATTGAGGTATTATTGAGATTATGTGAAGTTTATGATTATTGGAGTTTTGGTGGATAAGAGGTAAAGTAAGTGAGGAGCATATATTGGCAATAAGGTTTATATGTATCGACGTATTGAAGAGGTATTATTGAGATTATGTGATGCTGATGATTATTGGAGTTTTCGTATATAAGAGGTAAAGTAAGTGAGGAGCATATTTTTTTTTGTTGGTCTTATGGAACAAGGAGGCTGAAGATAGCAGACTAGAACACTAAAGTAGAAGGAAGATAGTCTATACACACACTTTGTTAAATCACTAAGCAGTATATACTTTTTTTTTGAAGAGAGGAAGTATTTGCATATCTTGGCTCACTGACAGTTGTTCAACAACAGTACATTTGATCTGGGTTGGCAAACATTGGTCTTGACATGATGACTATGACGTTGACTTAACTATTATTGACTGTTATACATTGGTGCCACCACTACTTGATACACATGATGAACATCAGATTTTGACAGAATTGCATTTACACAGTTAACACTATTCAGTTACACAGTAGTACTTAATGTGGATGAAAGATGAGTGAGTGTGTTTTGTGTGTTTTCCTTTCCTAATCCTACCCACTTATCTTCTGAATATTATTTTATTTGTTTGTAGTGGCTTGCACTGACACCCATAAATATTATAGGTTTACTGATATTTGTGTATTTGTAATAGTTACTACGACAATTATCTGATATCATTTGTGTGTTTATTAGAATTTGTATGTTTAGTGTAAGAGCATTGTAAAAGCATTTGTATGTTTATTCAAACTATTGTTCATGCCTGAACTGTGTGATCAGTGATAGTGAATATTATGGACTGTTACTAGTACTTTTTCTTTGGTGTCACTAGGACATGTTTAATTTCTGCTGATGAACAGTGTGATTAGTATGTGCATTCAAACTATTGTTCATGCTTGAACTGAGTGATCGGTGATAATGAATATCATGGACTGCTGTCTGCATCTGCTCAACATTGCTGGGTGCAACTGATGGACTGCTTCTACTGAAATGATGTCACTTGTTTGTGTCTGCACCTGCTCAACATTGCTGGGTGCAACTGATGGACTGCTTCTACTGAACTAATGTGACTTGTTGCTGTGTGTACCTCTTCAACTTTACTGGGTGCCACAAATGGAACTGCTTCTACTGAAATAATGTCACTTGTTGGTGTCTGCACCTGATCAACATTGCTGGGTGCAACTGATGGACTGCTTCTACTGAAATGATGTCACTTGTTGGTGTCTGCACCTGCTCAACATTGCTGGGTGCAACTGATGGACTGCTTCTACTGAACTAATGTGACTTGTTGCTGTGTGTACCTCTTCAACTTTACTGGGTGCCACAAGTGGAACTGCTTCTACTGAAATGATGTCACTTGTTGGTGTCTGCACCTGCTCAACATTGCTGGGTGCAACTGATGGACTGCTTCTACTGAAATGATGTCACTTGATGGTGTCTGCACCTGCTCAACATTGCTGGGTACAACTGATGAACTGTTTCTACTGAAATGAAGTCACTTGTTGCTGTCTGTACCTACTCAACATTGCTGGGTGCCTCTGATGGATTGCTTCTACTGAACTAATGTGACTTGTTGCTGGGTGTACCTGCTAAACTTTACTGGGTGCCACTGATGGACTGCTTCTACTGAAAAGATGTCACCTGTTGGTGACTTTTTTTTGTATAAACTAATCATTGAAAGCATTTTATGTGAACATTTGTATAAACTGATTTTTTGTGTATTGTGTGAACTCTTATGTAAAGCCACATGTATGAAAGAATTTGTATTGCCTACTGTATTTTATATATTAGGTTATTGAGAGGTCAGTGCAAAGCCAAAATTTTAACTAATTATGTGATATTTAGGTATTAATATTATCTTTTGCTTTGTCTGTATTTTTGTGGAGGAATTTGGTGGTATTTTCACCACCAATGCTGGCAAAAATACCATCAAATTCTGGCCCGTGGAGGAGGGGCATATGAAAGGTGGCTACACTGAGCCACTGCGCTAGAGATTGCGCCAAAGAGTATTATTAAGCCGCCTCCACAGTGCTTGGAGAGAGCTCGTAGAAGTCAGTGCTTGTTGAGAGCTCGTAGAAGTCAGTGCCTGTTAAGAACTCGTAGAAGTCAGTGCGTGGGCAGAGCTCGTAGAAGACAGTTCGTGTTGAGATGTGCTAGTGGGCAAGGCTTGTCGAGATGTTGTAGTAAGGAGTGCTTGTTCCATGTTTTATCCAGTTATTTGATGGGAGAGATAGCAGATGTTATTCTAATGAAAATACTGTAACGATCAGAGTGCTTTTCGTGAATATATATGAAGGTAAAATATTGCGTGTTTTTCATTATTTCCATGTTTTAAATAATGCGTCATTACAGGTTCAGTCAACAAAGCATCTGGCTTGTGTTCTTGTATTAGAGTGTAATTCTGGTTTTCTTGAGTAATTATGGTATTTTTATTTCCTTTAGTTACTTCAGTATAAATGGTATTTAAAATTTCTTGTCTTGTTGAAGAAGAACCGTGCCAGATGTGTACGTTGAGTCACACTCCCACACACAGAACAGTTACACTTGTGCTTTGTTGGCTTCGTAGATTTTATAGTTGCTGGGGACTTAATTAATTAATTGTGTTAATGAAAATTTTCATTTCATTCTTTGTTGTTGTTCTATGCAGTCAGATTGCGTAATAATAATAGTCAGGGCCAACCGATTACGAGAAATAGCGTAATCGGACATACAGCTACTAAAAATCCAAAAGTATTTTCAAATTTATTTAATTAAGCCCCCATGCAACTGTACTTCAGAACAAATCGAAAAAATGTCTTTAGCATTTTCACAACAAATAAACATAATGGCAAAAAAAATCATGTCGACAAGTGACATAAGTGTACTCGCACTGGAGTTCAGCGAATCAAAAAAAAAAAAAAAATGTATAACCCATGAACATAAATGATGTTAGCAAAACATGATTTTCACTATTAGGATAGGAAAGGGAAGGATTGCATCATGGTTGTAGCACTTTAGATTGCACACAGCTGTTCTGAAAGTCCATATCTTTCCACAGAAGTACAACACCAAGTGACACAATTTGAAGTTCTTTTCCCATCAGAATTTATCAGCGTAGCCAAGACACTGAACTGTCGTAGTAATGTTCCATGTTCTCATTTTGGCAGTACACTAGGTACACCAAACAGTGGGACCATAATAACGTCTTCATCGCTCACGGTGGTGGACAGCATGTCGTGTCAACACCACGCTCTTACAAGGCACACCAACGTAGAATTGGTGCAAAAACCAAATATAGTGCTCCATGATCATGAGGATGGACAGGACAAATGGACATTGCAGTAATTCAGGATAGTCAGCTCATAAGGTGAAGGACAGTCTCATTGAGACTTACAGTAGTAGTTTGCGGCATTCATAGCCCAGTTATTGAACATTTCTGTACCAAGTATGTAGTATTACAGAATAATGTTCATAAAATTAAATTATTGGTATCATGGGTAATCGTATTACAATAAACAGTGGCAGTCCTTGGCCAGTTACAAAGCATATTTAGTATGACAGAATAATGTTCATCAGAAGTCTTAATTGAAAAGGAGAGTCAATTATTGGCCTAGCATTAACATAATACATTGAGTGATACAAATTATTGGCACTCATTGGCCATTTACCAAAACATGAAAAGTCAACATTGAAAACAAGAGCTAATTAATGGCATAATTAATAACATAATTCATTTAGTGACTTAATTATTGGCACTCAGTGGCCAGTTATAGAACATGACAAATCACCATTGAAAACAGGAGCTAATTAATGGCATAATTAATAACATAATTCATTTAGTGACATTAATTATTGGCACTCAGTGGCCAGTTATAGAACATGAAAAATCATCATTGAAAACAGGAGATAATTAATGGCATAATTAATAACATAATTCATTTAGTGATATTAATTATTGGCACTCAGTGGCCAGTTAGCAAAATATGAAAAGTTATAATTCATTTAGTTATATTAATTATTGGCACTCAGTGGCCAGCAAGTATTGAATAGTATAAGACATTGTTCATCATTCAGTGTTATTCAGATCATTAAGAAGTCATTATTAAAAATCAGTTAATTACAGTCATAGCATTAATAATCATGGGCATTATAAGTAGTCTCATTACAATAAACAGTGGCAGTTATTAGCCAGTTACAAAGCATTATTATTTTTTTTTGTATCATTAAGAAGTCATTACTGAAGTGACATACTATTCAGAACTGATCAGTATTATTCAGAATTGTCTTAAACTGGTATCATTATTTGGGAGTGGTAATACATTTTTTTGTTAGCAATGCATTGTGTTGGGATCGATAATTAATTGCTGAGGCATAACAATATTTGCTTTTGACCTATTGTTGCAAATGAGGATAGGTAACGTCATTCGTCATGAGTCAGCTGTAGCAAGGTTATGGAACAAGGCAGTATATGTGATCACATTTATAAATGATGGACACAAATGAGTAAAAAAAATAAATAAAAATGCAAGTACTATAACAGGTATAATAAGTAACAGGTTTAGTAAGTATCATGAAAAGCTTCTCCTGGGAAAAAATACAAGATGGATTATTGAGCTGAACGAAGAAACGCATACTATGCTGAAAAGTAGTGAATTTCGAATTAACAGGTAGTGAAATGTGTATAAAAATGTGTTCCATAGCTGTCCTTTCCAAAAGCTTCAGTCATCATACCATGCAATATAACACCTGCTGTCAAAGCAAACTGCAACAAATACTTAAATAACTACATAGCATAAATACATAACTTCAACATTATCCTCATCTGTAAAGAAAAAAACTTTATTATCCATCACTTCATTATCCATATTATCATAACTTCATTATTATCATCACCTGTAAAGAAAAACTTCATTATTCATAATAGCATATCCTTCATCATTATTCATCAGCATTCATTATCATCTGCAAAAAATCACTTCATTACTCATTACACAACTATTCCTTATCTCTAGCATATTTCATCACTAAAACTAAGATGTGTAGTTCTGTCTGACAGCCTGCATCAATCACCTTGTATTCTGAAAGAAAAAATTAGTTAGGACTGCTATTCTACGATGAGTATAGTATATTCTTGTTAATGCTTGTTAATCCTGATCCATTTACTCTTCCTCATAAAGTTATTGCATCTTCTTTCGTTTATTCCGTAGGTGAAATTCCCATTTCTGTTGAATTTATTTCTTACACGCATCATTTCTTTCTGAAATTGATGAACAAAGATTAATGTCTTGCATTTAAATCATATAGCCACTAAATAATGACTGGTTTATGGTGACATAATTAACCATACTGTATAACATGACAGAAAACGTAATATGTCAAAGACATTCACAGTGTTCAGATGCAAAAATGTACACAATATAATACAATGCAGCAGCAAAAAAAAAAATGTAAAACAGTCACGATGTTGAGATATCATAGGGCAAAAAAGTGTCAAAGTCAACTGGTGTGTGTTATATCTTAACTATTTCACAGTGCATACAAACAAAACTGGAATACAATCATACACACAAAAAAAATCGAAAATGTGCACGGTCTGATGTGTAACGACAAGAAAAGCGACCTGCTAACCTTACCTTGCCGGGCACTTGCCAAGAAAAAATACGATAATCATCAGTAATTAGTCATGTGAATATAATTGCATTAGTAAATGGCATCATAGTGTGTTGAATCATACAGTGTCTTCATTCAATAAAGGGTTTAATATTTGACCAATGGTGGTTGCCTTTCGACTTTCTGGCTCTCAAAGTTTCGACGTGTACAACATTGGGGTGAGGGATGCTGCGAATCTGATATGGACCTGCGTATAGAAGTTCAAATTTACTGCACTTACCTTTTATTCTGCTGGATAAATAGTGTGTACGTACTAATATCTTCTGTCCAATGTGAAAGTCTCGGCGTCTACAAACCTGTTTTTGCTGTCTTCTCCGGCGCTCTGCGGAACGTTTGATGTTGTTCAGCGCAATGTCAATTATTTCGTGGTGTCTTAGTCGACGACAGGTAGGGAAGTTTACTAATTCTTTAATTTTGTTTGGTGGTTCAACGTTTTTCAGTATAACAGACGGAGATAGCATAGTGGATTCATTTGGAATGGAATTAATTACATCTTGGAATGAGAATATGTGTGTGCCCCAATCAATATGTCTTTTGTGGCAGTATATTCGGCACAGCTTACCAATTTCTTTCATTAATCTTTCACAGGGGTTCGAAGAACCATGGTACTTGGATATATAGATCGGAGAAATGTTTCTAGCTCGTAACATGCGTGTCCCTATAGTAGAACGAAATTGTGATCCATTGTCAGAAATTACTTTCATCACATGCCCTACATGAAATAGAAAATGTTTTACAAATGCTTTCGAAACAGTTTTAGCAGTAGCTTTGCGTAACGGAGTGAAAGTAACAAATTTTGAAGTGAGCTCAACAGCGACAAATATGTAGCAAAAACCTCTGTTAGTTCTCGGAATAGGACCAAAAATGTCTACAGCGGCCATGTGTCTTAATTTAACAGGTATAATGGGATATAAAGGAGGAATATGTGAAGTGGTGTCTGATTTAGCTTTCTGGCAAATTTTACAAGACGCTAAAACTCGTCGTATACGTTTCTCCATGTTGGTAAAATAACAGTTCTGTCTCAGTATAAGAAAACATTTTCGTGCTCCGTAATGTGCGTAGCTTAAATGAGTGTACCAGATTAATTTGTTAACCGGTTCGTCAGGAATGCATAATAACCAATTGTTGCTGTCAGGATGAGAGCGGCGAAACACAATGTCATTGCTTACAGTGAAATGGTTTCTGATCGTAACATTATTCCTATCTTGCCAAAGGTGTTTAATTTCTTTCCACACGTTGTCTTTATTTTGTTCTTGTGCTATGTCCTGTAATGACGATGAAATAAAGTTTTCAAATGCAACTTGCTGAATGTACATGACACTGAAATTTGCTTTGCAGAAGTTGGTTGCTACGTCTTGCTGATTGTTGCTCAGAGAACGCGATAGTGCGTCTGCTATAACATTTTGTGTGCCGGGAATGTGAACTATTGTAAAATTGAATTCCTGTAAATAAAGTTTCCATCTACTTAATCTGTCGTGAGTGAATTTAGCCGAAAGTAAAAATTGTATCGCTCTGTGGTCTGTGTAGATGGTGGTATGTCTGCCATAAAGAAAGTGCCTAAATCTCGTGAAAGCCCATACAACGCATAATGTTTCAAGTTCTGTAACGGAGTAATTTCGTTCAGCAGGTGACAAAATGCGACTTGCAAATGCGATGTTTTTAATTACTGTAGAGCCATCTTCTTCAATTTCCTGGAAAATGTGTACGCCTAAAGCGGTATTGGAACTGTCGGTGGCAATGGAAAAATTTCCGGTAAGGTCAGGGTGCGATAAAAGTGGAGCATTCAACAAAGCATGCTTCAGGTTCATGATTTCAGAATGTGCTTGCTTATCCCAAGACCAAATACTGTTTTTACCCGTCAATTGGCATAACCTGGGTGTGTCTAAAGCGCAGTGATGAATAAATTTACGAAAAAAAATTGATTAAACCCAAAAAACTGCGTAATTGCTTCTTCGTCGTAGGAACAGTAATGTCACGAAGAGCTTGAAGTTTTTTCGGATCAGGTGCAATGCCTGCTGCTGAAATTACGTGTCCAAGAAATTTTATAGAAGTTTTGCCAAAGTGCGATTCACTAAGGTTAACTGTAAGTCCTTGCGCATGGAAAGTTTGTAACAGACGTTCTAAAATCACATTGTGTTCAGACCAGTTAGCTTCTGCGATAAGAATGTCGTCTACATACGTCGTGATACTGTCCTTAATGCAAACGTGTGTCGGATGGCGTCAAAATTAATAACATTTTTGTGAACAAGATTCTGCGTGTCTAAATTATTGCTTACGTTACTGGAATATGAAACCTGTACTGTGTCTGGTAAAATTCTGTCGTACGTGCTATTATTTACGGGAGGATGCTGTGGCATTTCGACTATTTGAAGTGCTCTGTTATTTCTTACTGACGTGTTACGCTATAGATGACACCTATTGCCTGGTTCATTCATGAGAATATGCTGTTGCTGATCATTTTGTTGCTGGTAGGACCGACTGTTATTAAACGTATGCTGATAATTGTGCTCATCGTTTTTACGTCTGTCGTGATAGTCATTTCTATACGGTGCAGTGCGATAGGAATTGAAATATTGTGTTGTCTGTACGTAGTTATTTCTTTGCTGCCATGCGTTACTATTTGTTGGAGCTGGGACTATACGTGCACGCGGCGGAACATTAAAGCCTGGTTGACCTTGTAGACTGCATTGTTGGTTAGGTATGCTAAGCGGTTGACTTTCATGCTATTGTGGTGAAAAACATCTATTGTTACAAAAATGTGGTTCCTGTTACTAATAATTTTACACATACTGATGATTACGATTTTATCTGTAATTAAAATTACGGCGGTAGTTGTCATTACGGGAGTGCCTACTGAAAATTGTCACATTCGGTAAAAATTTGTCACATCGGGTTTTCGTTATAAAGTTTCTTAATTCTACATAGAGCAATAGTTAAAGAGCAGTTTTGATAGATATAAAGGATAGTAGAAGAGAAGGCAGCAGTGCAGAAAACTAAAGATGAAACAGCACTACTAGAGCTCGGGGCCCTATGCTCGCTACGGCACATATTCATTAAAGTGTAATGAATCCCCTGAGGTCTATTACGCACTGCAAATAAATTTTAGCTTTTGCGTTGCACGCAATAGCGGTAAAATCCCAAAACCAAATTGTTGTAACCATATTAATTCAAGTTTCCTCATTACACGCAATGCTGATGAAAATGCAATAGCAAATTGTCGCATCAGGTTCAAAGCCAGCTTCCGCATTACAGGCAATAGCGGTGAAAGTACAAAAATAAATTGTCGTATACAATGCAAAGCGTGTACCTGTACGCTGTCATTATTAAATTCCTTAGATTTTCTTACAAATGCAAATTGCTCGAAATATACGTTCTCGTCACTCAGTTTGAGAACACGTTCAGGTTTGTGTGTGAATCTGTTCGTCTGTGTCATTTCGGATTTTCAGATTTTAAGTCGCGTGGCTTTTCGGATTTTAAGTCGCGTAGTTGCTGTAAATTGCTCACATTATACACGCTGCGTGACTCTGACAAATGCTCGCAACGTGGCGGGTTCTGTGACGTATTGGTGACTGAAATAATTGTTAATTCTGTTACTTTAATACTTTCGTCAGTTTGGTTGTTGTTTCGTTCACTTTTATTAACAACTTCCGTATTCACAGTGTGTGAAACTTCCAGTGACTTTAAATTAAACTCGTCGCGTATCTGTACTGCGTTTTTAGGGCATTGTTCAGTGACTGCATTAATCTCGTCTTTATGTGATTCTGTTGTGCCTACACGTGTGCTACTTAATTCTTGTGCAACAGTGCCAATTTCTTCATTACTGTTATTAGCACAAGCCTTAGTATCCTCACGTAGTTGTTCTTTACTGTCCTGACATTGCACGGTAACAGCTGTAATCTGCTCACTAACTTGTTTGTTCTGTTCTTTAAGGTCGTCTTGTTTTTCGTTTGTGAGTTTGAAACTTTTATCAATTGTTTCGCTAAGTTGTTTGAAATGGTTGTACAATTTTTCATTTAACTGTCTGGAATTGTCGTCTAATTTTTCATTTAAGTGTTGTTTGAGTTTTTCGTTATCTTGTTTGACCTGTTCACTAAGTTGTTTGAGATTTTCGTCATTTTTGTCAAGTTTTTCATTTAAGTGTTTGGTCTGTTCACTAAGTTTGTCTTGTTTTTCGTTCTGTTGTTTGAAATCGTTATCCTGTTTTTCAGCCATTTGTCGTAAAAATGCCATAACGTGATCCCACCCAAAAGTAGCTGTTGCATTCTCAGTACTGTGTGGTGGTATATGTGCAATTGTCACGTCTTGTGCGACCATTTGGTCATTTTGCATTTTATAAAAAGGTTTGCCAGTCAAATGTACACTATCAGTCATTGTTTCGGAATTAAATAGATCCGTCCTACTTTGAGTATCCTGATCACTTTCATTAGAAAAATTTGTCTGTACATCACTTGAATTTTCCGAACCGGGTGCGTTAAGCTGGGCAGCGCTCATTACAATAGGGCGCTCCGCGTCATCAATTGTCGTCAAATTCACAGAGGAGACAATTGAGTTGGCTTGTTCATCATTAAGATAAAAGTCATCATTAGTGATTGGAATGCACTGATTGTTAGTGAACGCAGGATTGTCATCATTACACTGCGTGTCACAATTACTATCGGTTACATTATTTAAGTCGATAGTTTCGTTCATAATACCTCGCGATACACTATTCACAGTTTTTCGCGGCATTTTTACAATAGTCAGAATTATTCACAAAACAAATAAGCACAAATGCAAAAAGCAACAATCACTAATACAACAGAGCAAACGAATTGCCGTTGATCTGTGGAAAGAAAGTCACAAAATTAGTAAAAGCGTTGCGCCAAATCCTAATTATACTTAAGCAGATAAGAGCAGATATCTGACTGTTTTTCAAAAGATTCTCAACGAAATACGATCCTGGACTGGGTGTCGCCAAGTGTAACCTTCCCACAGAAATTTAAAAATATTATTTTAATTGCTAATGGACATTGTGCTAAGTGTAAGCTCCCCAGAGAAATTTTAAATGACAGAAATATTTTAATAGAAATGGGACCAAACGTAACCTCCCTGCAATAAAAATCTACTGACAATGACAATTAAATGTTTGAATCGCAATCTGACTCTGGTGTAAGCTCCCACAAAAAAATAATAAAAGTCAATTCAATGCTAATGAGACTTCAGTGACAATGAAAATTCAATTAAACCGAAATATCGGTCTTTGGCCCTGTGCAAAAAATCATAATTAATTTCTTACCTCATTGAAACTGCATGTCAAATTTCTGCTCTTATTGTTGGCCACGGCTTGGAGGAAATGCATTGCAAATAATATTTTTTTTTTGAAATTTAACTGAAACTTTACTTTAAAGGAAATGGAAGGAAATCGCTGGTTCAATTAAATGGTTCTTTTGTAAAAAAGTTGCTTTGAAATCAAAATTATTATTGGCGCGATTATTGCACAAATTAGTTACAATTAATTTACATTATTAGGTAAGGGCATTGCTGATTCATTACCTTGTTTAAAAAATAATATACCTCGTCCAGAATCTTGACCAGAATGCCATGTCGACGCCCGCCGACTCCTCACACACAACTGCACTGGGCTGCTACTACCGACATACTCCACTGCTCACAGACTGCCCACAACTGTACTGCATGACTACTACTGACCGACTGCACTGCACGACGACTACAGACAGAGTACTGCTCGCAACACTCGCGCGGTCAAGCGCAGACTAACTACGATAAATGGCTCTCTGGTCAAAGATTTTATCATGTCTCGCCATCGCTGCTACGTTACATACGTGTTTCACAATTACCAAGTCGTTTTCTTTCCGATATTTCAGCAGACTTGGGAAATGAATTAACGTTCCTCTCTCCAAATCTTGCACCAAGACAGACAATTTATTTTCGAAATAAGTTATATCTTCAGACATCGGAAAGACTATGTTCCCATTCCCTTGTAGTTTACTAATCAGCTCGTTTAGATGAGCTGTAACGTCTACCACAAAATAGAATTTTTGGATCCAAAGCTATTGCTTTAATTCATGGTAGTCAGTTCTCTTTTCTAGGAGAAATACTTTAATTTCTAGTAATAAGGAAGCGAAACATTGTAGAACACATCCTCTTGTAAGCCAAGGTACCTTATTATAAAGAAGAACATCTGCATATTCACTCTCTATTTCAATCAAAAATTCCTTAAACTGCCGATGATAAAGAGCTTTGGCCATTATTGTGTTGACCATCTTGATGAATAGTCCATAACGCTGCCAGATTCTTCTGGGAATGTCTTTGCACAAAGCGCAAGTACCTCATGGCAGATTTTTTCCTTGTGGAGACAAGCAAATCCCTTTCCCACTCCAGTCATACTTCTTGCCCTGTTTGTCGCAACTGAAACAATTTTATCACGTGAAATATGGCATTTGTTCAAGATTTCAGTGACACTTTTTGCAATATCCTCACCACGTGTTTGACCTTCGAGCGTCAGTAATCCAAAAAGTTTTTCTTTACGGTTCGTAGGTAAAATAAACTGCAAAATTGTTCAAATGGCTCTGAGCACTATGGGACTTAACATCTGAGGTAATCAGTCTCCTAGAACTTAGGAGCTACTAAAACCTAGCTAACCTAAGGACATCACACACACCCATGCCCGAGGCAAGATTCGAACCTGCGGTCCGCAGCTCGTGATCTCGCGGTCGCGTCCTCGGTTCCCGAGCGCGGGATCCCGGGTTCGATTCCCAGCGAGGTCAGGTATTTTCATCTGCCTCGAGATGACTGGGTGTTTGTGCTGTCATCATTTCATCATCATTCATGAAAGGGGCCACATTGGACTGAGCAAAGGTTGGGAATTTGCGCGGGCGCTGATAACCGCGCAGTTGAGCGCCCCACAAACCAAACATCATCATCATCGAACCTGCGACAGTAGCAGTCGCGCGGCTCCGGACTGAAGCGCCTAGAACCCCTCGGCCACCGCGGCCGTCAAATAAACTGCACAAAAAAGGAAACTTGTGCTGTGTCATTTGTCACAAGATTCGTCAACAGCTGTAGATAAGGATGAAACCAATTTCAGGTCTTCAATAAGTTGATCAGTAATATTCGATAATATTATGGCTTTTCTTTCTTTCACTGCTTTAGCAGACAATGGAAGCTCCTTAGTATTTTAAGTATCTCTTCCTTGTTCTTAAAATCACGGAATTACTCTTCGGCTGCACTTAGAAAACAACTTTTTATGTATTCACTGTATGTGTATAGTTTTCCTCTCGTACCAGTGTCTTTACTTACAACGAAGCTTGCAACGGTAGTGTTGTTGGAAGATCGCGGCCAGTGATTCTTTATTCATTTAAAGTTTCTGAACAGCTTTTTTTCTTGCATCACCGGCGAGATGTTTATTTCCAAATGATGCATGTTTGGCTCCAAAGCGCCTCTCCAAATCTGATTTTTTGTTATGCGCCAGTTTTTCTTGACCAACCAGAATGGTTGAAAGACCTTTGAGTTCTGTATGACGGCAAATTTCTCAGTCTATTCAGTTTTAAATTCACGATTTTCGTCTTCCGTTATTCTTTGCTTCTTCTTTGTAGCCATGCTTCAGAGGTGGCACCTAAAATGAAGTTCACCGTTTTAACAAAGCCAGAAACACTAGGTTGTAGCAATTTCTTAAATTTTTGCGGGAAATAGCTGAGAGATTTGTGATATATACTCAGGCACGTCAGTTATTAGATCTTAGAACAACGTTTTGTTTCTCTATACGCTCCTGTGGAAACTTACATTAAAAAATGGTTCAAATGGCTCTGTGCACTATGGGACTTAACTTCTGAGGTCATCAGTCCCCTAGTACTTAGTACTACTTAAGCCTAACCAACCTAAGGACATCACACACATCCGTGCCCGAGGCAGGATTCGAACCTGCGACCGTAGCGGTCCCGCGGTTCCAGACTGCAGCACCTAGAACCACTCGGTCACTGCGGCCGGCTTACATTAATAGCTTGTATGGTTTAATGTCTTATTTGTCGCGCGTCGACTCGTATAGAGTAGGGATCCACTTTTACTATGCGTGAGTGTATTGTTCATGATTACTTATCAACAAGCAACAGGACCATCAGCAATCAATACTGTCCTCAGACGAAACAGCGACTCCTCAATAGTATAGGCATAAAACTTGTCTCCACGACAACTGCCGATTCAGGTGGGCCATTGTGAATTTTTGACTTACTTTGCAATTGTTTCGAAAGACCAGCGAGCAATACACACGTGCTTCTGAAAAATGGAGCACTACGTAGCAAATGGGCGTGTTTGTTAACGGATGGACTCCGTCATTAAATACGGCCTCACCCGTTCGTTAAATTGAAGATGAACTCGGAAATTTTTGTAATATCTCTGTGATAGAAAATGCGAGAATGAAGAAAAATTATATTCTTTTTCTTTCTCTTTTCTTGTGTGTCATCTCTTGTGTTTATTACAGTATGAGAGGTTTTTATTTTAAAAAAGTGGTCGTTGCACTTAGAAAAATTTTAATGCCGTAAAAGAAAGTTAGCTTTGCGGAACATCTCAGAAGTCTTACCTCAATTAAGAACATTAAATAATTTTAATGCGTACAAAAGAGCCAAGAAATGATCCCATATCGGTCGATGCCAAGAGATAAGAAGTAAATTTTATGTACTACACGTGAGGAGTTGAAAAAAGAACATGGTCCTTGGGTAATTCACATCCAAAAGAATGTGAGCATTTACCTACATGTAGCACCTAAAATATGAGTTACGTTCTAAAAATAAAACCTCTGACAAAGTTAAATAGATTACTAAATGAATGGCAGAAATACCTGTAAGATTCGCAGCTAGTTGAAGGATACAAGTGGTTTAATATAAACACCGTATAGATATTTTCGTCGATCACGCACTTTTCTCCAATCCGCCTGGCTCCGACCACTAAACACACTGACAACTGGCTCTCTTGACTAGCGTGTGCCGTGGCTACCTTCCTGTGCCCAGCCTGTGGTGCAACAACAACATTATCCATTCACCCGTAATGAACAATCGCCGTCAAACTTCGAGGAACTGTCTGAATGCAGAAACTTCAAGCGCGTTTAGATGACGCGGTTTGTAAACTGAGAATAAATTTAAAATGAGAATACATTTAAAATGACTGCAATGCAAAAAAACACAACGCTATGCTTTCTTGCCTCTAAAACATCAGTTTTCAACCTGATTGTGGACGGAAAGTTTCGCAAGAGCTGTAGTCGAAGTCGATTCATTAAGGAGCCGCCATGGAGTGGCCGATGACCTGCATGCGGCTCGTGAGCCGCGGTTTGCCGACCAATAGTCTAGCGGAGAGGTAGACAGAAAATTAAAAATAAAATAATATGATATAAAATAAAATTTTAAAAAATGGTATAGCCAGTGCCTGGTTCGAATCGTAGTCAGACCATGGATTCTTCACTCTTCTTTTCAATATGGACATCATACCTCAACGATGTGAGGAGCAGGCAGGAGCATCACGTGGTTCGGATTCCCCGTTAAACCGTAAGTCCCCATTTTCCACTTGAATAAGTGAAGTAGGTTAGGGACACTCAAATTGCCAAATTGTTGTCTAAGAGAAGGTCATACAGTAGGACACTGAGCCACATATAACTATTATTATTGTTATTACCTCTACAGGTGCCGGCCTCGGTGGTCTAGCGGTTCTAGGCGCTCAGTCCGGAACCGCGCGACTGCTACGGTCGCAGCTTCGAATCCTGCCTCGGGCATGGATGTGTGTGATGTGCTTAGGTTAGTTAGGTTTAAGTAGTTCTAAGTTCTAGGGGACTGATGACCACAGATGTTGAGTCCCATAGTGCTCAGAGCCATTTGAACCATTTGAACCTCTACAGGTAATTAAGTTGGTACCTACCCTCAGTACCTACTCGCAGTTGTCGTTTTTTCCTCATTTTCATTACACTGCAAGATCGATATAACATTTGTAAGGGTGCCATAACAAGCATCCAAAAACATCAGGAAGTCTGCAAACACTTCTTTTACCGTAGTCGTTATCTGAAATAGTAGAGCCGTATTTCCCCTCAACTCGAATAAACGAGAAATCTGAGTTCAGTGAAAGATAATTACGCTACGTGCTTTGGGTTGTTTACCAGCAGACCTCACAATGTTTTCCAACGAAGGTACAGGTCGGTTTTTAGTGGTTACGAGCTGAGGTCGCTCACATGACGTTCTCCTAAAACACTTCGCTTGTACGCCCGCCTCGCTTCTGGAAAAAA